>NW_010389991.1:29895-71029 GCF_000710305.1 Buceros rhinoceros silvestris | reverse complement strand
GGGGCGGGGGGCGGATGGTGCATGGTGTGAAGAAGGGAAGGAGGGGGAGTGGTTCTGATACAACAGTCATCACTGTCATTGTTAACAGCACTGGCAATTATGTGATCCTAATTATGCTGTAAGACAGGCAGGGAAGGTTCACACTCCTCTTTCTGCGCTGCTCTCTCATCCTCTGCAGGCCTCCACCGCCCTGTGTCCCCCCTTACACGGTACATCCTCCCACTGCCCTTTGTGTCCTGCACAGCCTCCCCTGACTGTCATAGCTGGCTGTGCTGCCTTGCTTGCTCTGTCCACAGACAAGACATTTCATGTCTTGAGTGTCCCTAGTAGGGGTTACGCAAGTACCACCCAAGCCTTCGGCATCCCTTAGGTCAGACCGAGATACCAAAGTGTGTTCTTAAAGAAAATTCTTGTTTGCGAGAAAATGTTAGAAGCAGGGAACTTCCCCCTCTTTTAAGTTAACCTTCGTTTAACCACAGCACAGACCATTGTGACTGTTAGCAGACCTGATACAGTGTATTTACATTTACACGTCTTTGTGAGAGAGATGAGAGCACGGAAGGAGGCATTGCCTTGCCACCAAGTTCTCATCTGCGAGTGCTGTCCACCAGGATTTTCAAACACCAATAAAGTCTGCACATGGACATTTTTGTTCCAAAACCATGTTGCATTAACTGTGCATGAAGATAAATCATGAACTGGATCTCTGGTAGATTCTAAATTATGGTTACTAATGGAGCTAGTTTCAGCAAGGTTCTTACTGGACTGAATTTTGGGCCAACATTACTGAATTTGGTTTTAATCAATATTCCGAAAGATAATACAATATCTTTGATAGCAGTGTCTGCAGATGCTGTAGTGGTTGCCCAGGATGGGTTGTGGCTCCTCACTGAACTAAGATGAATCCCACATTTTAAAGATTTGTGGGGGTTTGTGAGAACCCACTGGCCCAATGAGATAATTCAGGTGGCATGCAGGGAAAGGCTGGCTCCCACATGCCATGTGGGCTCAGTGTGGAACCCACATTGAAGAGAGGTAGTGGGAGCTGTGTCTCTGTAGGAAAACACAGCAGTGGTCATGCTCAGTGCATGCAGGAGAGGAAGCAGGGTGATTTTTGGCCTTGACAAAGGACACCGTTCAGCTGCATCCCAACACCTCTGCATCATGCAAAACCTGGGCTGAGTGCCATTTGGTTGCTGGGATGTGGCCTTTGGGGTTTAAGATGGCTCAGCCCAGCAAAAACCTCTGCCTGCAGGATGCTCAGGGGGACCACCAGACAACTTAATAGACTATGATTTAGCAGAGTCCAGACAGAGATTACTTAATACTCATTACTTAAAATCTGTGGGGTTCTGCTGAGATGCTGTTTCTTATATTAAAGCTGCACCCACCAAGGTCAGAAATTGGAGGAGGTGGAAGTCAAAGCAGAGATGAAGGGACTCAGTTCAGATTTTATATTCTGTTAACAGACAAGCCAAGAGTAGAACCCACTTTCCCTCCCTCCTAGCATTGCAACCAGGCTGAGTCTTTGACCTTGATCTTGCAGCAGTAGCACTGGAACAGAAAAATAGCTTTTAATGAAATTTATATGATCAAGTGGGTTTCTTAAATACAACGGTAGTTTTCAGCAACATGTAAAGCCATTCTTCATTTGCTAGTCAAGGTTACTTTTGCCATTAAGAGAGATGTCGTAGATATTTTCTTTTTTTTCTTTTCTTTTTTTTTTTTTTTTTTTAACAATACAGAAGGATTTAAATCTGCAGGTCCTTTGTCCACACAGGCCTACTGTGCCATTCAAAATAAGGCACAGCCTTCTGCCTTGAACAGGAGGTGCTCCTTCAAACACAGAAAGATGCAGCTACAGTCCTCGGTTGCAGCAGCACTGTCTGCCAAAGGGGCCAGGAATGCACCAGAGCATTTCGGACCCAAAGGAGCTACGTGATTGACGTTCCCCCTTCCCAAAACATGCAGCTGAGAAAGAAAAGGAAAAAAAAAAAGGGGGGGGGGGTTGGGGTCTGTCTGCCAAAGGGGCCAGGAATGCACCAGAGCATTTCGGACCCAAAGGAGCTACGTGATTGACGTTCCCCCTTCCCAAAACATGCAGCTGAGAAAGAAAAGGAAAAAAAAAAAAAAGGGGGGGGGGGGGTTGGAGTGTGAAATAAAAAATGTCATCCTTTAGTAGACATTTTTTACAGTGTTGATATACATGTTAACGCTGGACTTTGTTTCATCACATGAACATAAAGCAATAAATTGCACAGCAATGCAAACACCACTCTCCTCTGCTGTCACTGTGTAGGCTTTCCTCCACAGGAAACAGTGCCAAGGGGATCCCAGAGTGGGTTAGCTGCATCCTGCTGACACACCAAACATTTTGTGAGGTGGACAAGGAATGCTGTATGTCAGAGCAGTAGTCAAAAGTGCGCTTGACTTTATTTTGTACTACACATGATAAAACAGTGATTGTGGTTGAAAGATGAGATCCTGCAGATATGTCCTGATTTTCCTGATGAAAAATTACTTTCTTTTGTTATTTGTTGTGCATTTCAAATGAATCAGTTATCAGAACAGAAAAAATATATTCCTGTTCATTTTCAAATCAAAAGTATTTTCACTTAGCATTAACATCTTGTAGCTGTGCAAAAAAAAGCAATAAACCTGACTGTGGGGCTTCTTCATTTTACCTTTCAGAGGTAAAGTTATACACATCTAAAATATTCTTAGATTCTTTTTCCAGACTCACTGAAAAGAGCACAATATACTTCAAACACTGATGTAATTATAATTTTCTCACATTAAAGGGCTTTATTTGCTTAGGTCTTTTTGAATGAGTGTGGTGCATGTGATAGGAAGAATAACCATCATTAATTCATTATCTTATTACTATTTAACATGTAAATTGCAGTATGGCATGGAAGGCCTTAGAATGCAAAGGAAGGATTTGCAGAAATGGAAGGCATTCAATCGGCGGGCACATGATTCCCAGCACAGGGACACTGGAGATCGCTGGAGTGAGGGGGCGCTACCCAAGGAGAGGAGGATGGGACCTCAGCTGTCTCCTAGATGATTCCTTTCTTCTTTCCACCCCCCTACACATTAGGAGCAAAGACCTACAGCCTGAATATCCCAGGGGCAAATACGAGGGAGAAGTGTCCCCATGGCGCTTCTTACCCAGCCTGCCAGCCTGCTTAAATGCCTTGAATTTAGATATTGCTTGCACACTGGTGCAAACCAAGCTAAGAAAGGTAGAACCAATTTGAAAATAATAATCTCTCTCTATATAGGTGAGGACATAAATCCAAGGTTTGCATTTTGGGCTACTTTGTGTAAGAGAGGGAAAATGCAGGTTGTAATCACATCTGGTTTTCTCCGCTCTCTCAGTAAATGAGGGGTATGGGTAGAAATAGCTGGTAAAAGCTGAGTTTCACTTAAAATAGCAGTAGGTCATGCTCACATGCTTTTCGGAGAGGGTCATGCTTTTCGGAGAGGGCAAGATCTGGTGCTAGCTGTAAATGGGGAGAGCAGCATGTGGGAAGAAACTCAATTGACAGGCAAGGACCTGAGAGGTCACATAATAGGGTTCAAAGTCTGTTTAACCATGCAAAGCCAAGCTGGGAAAGTGCCTAATAAAGCATCAGCTAGGTGAGGCACAGCTTTCTGCATCGAATCACACTCTCTGGGGTAAACCACTGGAAAAGCACAGCCCTCTGCACAGCAGCCATGCTGTTAATGGGCCTCATCCCTGCGCTGCCCCCCACCATCACATGCAGGGGCGGGCACACGCAGACTTGCAGCCCCCCAACCACCTCGATTCACATTCTCCCTTCCTCACATCCCACAGGGAGGAGGTGGATAGCAAAAGCAGGCTCAGGCAGCTGCGTCCAGGCTCCTGATAAGAAAACCTGAGGATTTATGTGGTTCTTGTAACCAGATCTCTGGTCCCCAGAGGACTTGAATGCATTTTGCTGGGTGCGTTTTGCCACCTGCCTGGACAGGCTTGCAGCATGCACTCTCCTTGCAGGCTGCACCAGAGGGAAGTTCTTCGCACAGCTGCTTGCTGTGAGCACTGGAGAGACAAGAGAAGACAGGGGCTACAAAGCACGTGGGGGACCCATGCCGAGCAGTCAGGGTCACAAGAAGATTCATCATCGACCTTTTTGGGGTGTCCCAGTGTAAGAAGAAAAACAAAGCATAAGATGGGCAGGAGGGGGATGTCTAAACACAGGTGGTAGTGGTGCTCAAAGTCCCATGACATCAGCAGTGGCTTGTACAAATTGCTGGGATGCAGTCTTGCCTTGTCCTTGGGGACCCAAGGGTGGTGGAGATGGGGCACAGGTCAAGAGGAAGCTCCTGTGCCTGGATCCCACCAGACTATATCTCACCAGCTCTCTTGACTGGGAATCCACAAAGCATTTTTCATCCACTGGGAGGGATTATTTAAAGGATAAAATACCTGAGGGACTCTAGGCTTGAGAGGACAGAAAGCATTTGTATAAGCTTATTTCAGGGGGAAAAATACATTTCCATCACAGTTAGATGTAAATGCAGACAGCTTTTAAGCTACAAAAGCACACAAACCACACTGCAAGGGTAGTTTGAAGACATCTGATTTACTCAGAAGCAGAAACTATGTTTATTCAAAGACGTGACAGTAAAAATCTAGGGGATGGAGAGCTTTAAAAAGGAACATTTTATACAATGTTTGACCCAGACCTGAAATAATTCATCCGACATTCAGATACAAGTTGAAGGGAAGGAAGAAAAAAACACTAATTCCTTTGAAACAGCCCTACTTGTATTCCTAGTTTGTTACACTTCACAATTACCTTGAATTAGCTCTTTGTCAAATCAACTGCGTCTTTTATGTTTGTTAGACCAAAATTGTGGGTCAGACAGGAATTATCCACCCCTTTGTTCTACAAAACAGACTATTTGCCAAATGCTGTTGTGTCTAGCAGTCTTAATGTCATTGTATCATGTTATTTTTGCTGTTAAGCTTTGTCCAAAAAACCCCTCGGGTAACCTGTATTTTTAAAAAAAAAAATAGCATGGTCTTTATTTGAATTGTAGGAATTCATTCTTTGGTCTTCCACAGTGTCATATATGCTTCAGGGCTTGTGTGCATGGCACTCCCAGCACTGGCCTGAGAGTTCCTCTACTTTGCAACTTGAGCTGCTGCATTCATGTCACCCACTAGGCTGACAGAGACCAGAGCAAAGAAACCAGAGAGAGCTATGCTTGTCTGGGACCACTCCCGACAAGACTGCACCTTGGGGAAAGGAGAGACTCAGCAGGAGGATGTTTTCTGCCCTAAATTGCATCTCTCATTCAAGGAATCTCTTTTATATCCTGCTCTGCTCTGAAATCTCTTAAGCTGCTTCTGGTCCTGTGCATACACAAGGATGAACAGTGTTGTGGGATGACTGCTTGCAGCCTGGCTGCAGCCCAGGACACCAGGTGGTTTTGATCCTGTGTAGCCTAAAGGAGAAACTCTAGTAACTGGTAAAACCCTTCTGCAGCACAAGTTCCTTTGTGAAGATTAAAGAATACATTTACATGCCCCATTGACTCCCATCTCTTTACAAATCTCATCTGAAAACGTACATTTTCTCTTTCACCTGTACCTCTTAATTGCTCACTCAGATATTAGTTACTGTTCTGCTTTACAATTGCTTTATTTAACTGTACAGAAATCTGTAATTGCAATTTGCACAGAAGATTATACATAAAATAAACCAGTATTATATATGTTACCCTAGAGAACTGTATTAAAGATGAACACATAAAATACAGTTCCAAATGTACTACACAGCCAACTCACTTGTGGTGTTAGTCCTTGTGAGGAGCAACATCTTGGGCTCATGGTGTACACGTGGGCTTGGTGAGCAGCTATGGGGGGTGCAAAAAGAGGGCCCAGGCTTGAGGGGTAACTCCAGCTATAACCTCTCTTCAGAGTTTTCCACAAGAAGGATACCTTTTCTGGGACCAAATACTCCATCCTTCCTTAAACTGAACTGATTACAGTCAAGCATAAACAGCATGCTCTATAGCCAAAGAGTGGCTGAATTAGCAAACCCAAGAGATAAAACATCAAGGGAGAAAAGGGTAACTTTTAATTAAAGAAAAAGGTGCTAACTATCTGGCTAACTATCAGGCTAACTTTCTGGACACTCTTATTTCCTTAGGGTTATACTACATATTCGGTTCCCATAGCAATTTGGGAGCTATGGGTATGAAACTCCTACAAACATTAATTATATACCACATATCCATATCCTTACACTTCATCCTACAGAAGTTAAGCCATAACTAACGCTCTGATATGCAGCAACAACTTCCAATAGATTCACTTTAGATAATGTTTTGCTTCCTCATGATATCAAATCACTTCATGATTCTTTTAATGGCCTGGCCCTTAACAACAGCTTTTGAGGCAGGAAAATGCTACCCCATTACAGGGCCAAGGTAAAGGGAGTGGGGGGGTGGGCCCGGGGCCAGGACACAATCCTAGCCTGCCACCGGCTTTTCCTACTGTTGACAAAATCTGCTGAGTTCGCAGAGGCGTAGGCGACACTGCAGGATCTGACCCGTGTGTGCATTAACTAATTCAGTCGGTGTAACTTGGCACACCTCTGCTGGCTTCAGTGGTGCTCTGTCAGCCTACACCCTCTGAGGCTCTTGGACCTATGTCTAAGAGTATATATTTCATTTACCTTCGATAGTTCTTGTAACAAAATACTGTAAAGTGCATTGCTGGAACTAAATCTGCCCCAGCAGGACACTGGAGGGGAAAAACTAAGATTTCTTTCTGTCTCTCTGATAACTACTTTCACTCACAAATGTGGTAACATATACCAGCAAATGCTTTTTGCATACCTGTGCATTTCTCTGAAGGGCAGAAATATTTTGCACTTCATTTCTATTGCTAGTATTTATTATGCTATTCAATTACATTAAGTGCCCTAATTACTTATTTACAAAGGGTTAGTATTTCAGTACTTTGTACCCAACATATGTGCTAAGCCTGGAGAATTTTATGCATCTCTCTCTAGCAGCTGTTTTCAATGGCCCTGTCTTTCCCACAAGTCATCAGGTCAGCAAAGCTTTAGAGGAAAGGCATAACTTCCGGCTGATAGTGAGACCCGAACTGGGCAAGCCTTGGAGATCTGGTGATTTCCTGCCCTAGTGTCACAGTGTACACTTCTGCTGGTGAAGGCAGGGAGACCTGGGTTGTGTTTCCAGCAATGACATGTGTAGACAGGGGAATGTGACCTCCTCAAGGTGTCTGCAGAGGACAACAAGCTGTGAGGGACGTTGTGTGCCAGGGCCACCACTGGGAAATGCCTGCCTGCTGGCACCAGCCCTGGGGCACTGGTGACCTCACCAGCCCTGTGGGCTGCAGTCTGCCCCACAGCCTCACCCATCATCCTGTTTCTGATTCTTCTAAGCTTAAGCCTTGTGGCAATCAAGTTCTTCCTGCCCATAACCAAGAACATCAAGAGCAAACAGTCTCTTCACCACAACTTGTTTTGGATTCAAGGCTATGCTACCTCCAGTTGGACTTTTCTCATCTGGTTAAAGAAGCACAGTTTGTCCAATCTTTTTTCATGTTTTCCAGGCTACTGTACCACTCCCACTGTCCTCTTGGTTCTAATCAAGTAAGGAACCCTGGTTGATTTTGAGATGCGGTGCCCAAAATTCAACCCAGTAGTTCAAAGAACTATTTTCTGTGTAAAGCAGATGTGTATCACATGCCTTGCCTCCTTACAGTCCTGTACATATACTGTAGAGAGGTGAGCCGTCATTTAACACTATGCATACTACTGTCTGTTTTCTTTGAAAACCATATTTTCGCCCACTGTTTGTGCAGCTTGTTTATTCCTTGTGTGTTATACCTTATGGAGTTATATCCTATTTTTTTGGTCTACATCTCTAATTCATTATGGGGAATGCTAATCCAGACTTTCAACCTCCTTGCAGCAGCACTTATAAGAATGATCACTACTCCAATACGCAGGTAATCAGTGAATTACTGAACAGTCTCACTGTTCAGAGCTGCTGAACACATAGCTCAACATATGCCAGGCTGCTGTCGCTTTGTGTCCCCAGATCCATGCAGCAGCAAGGCTGAACATGTATTCCCAACAGGCATAGAGCATTCACCCAAATGGAAACCATGCAGATGGCCTGATTGTTGTCCTTCTCTCTTTCCAGTAAGTAGCCTTAGACATGCAGTCTCTGTAGTAACTGGTTCTGGATCCCTAGCCTCCCTGGCTGCTTTGCAAGCCACAGCCTCACTGCAGGTCCTGGTATTCAGAGCCCCTCTTGCACAGACCCTCACAGAGACACACAAGTGCCCAAGGAAAGCTGCACACACTCTGGTCTCCCCAGGTGCTAGCATCCCAGATGGACCAGTGACCCTTCGACCATGGTCTGAGTCCCATACCCAGCACTCACATTCCATACATGCACAGGCATGCAGAATCGAGTCAGTCACCTGGGAAAAGCTCACCCACCATCCCTGTTCACATACACTTGGCCTCTATTATCCCTTCTTCCCTGTTTTGCCACAGATGTTCTTTCTCAATCCACCTTCATCCCTCCATTTCTTTACCTCTGGTCCTTCTCAATCATAAGGCTTGCACGTCCCTGCAGTTACCCTACAAACAGCCCATAGCAAGTCTTGCAGTCCCCAGATTTTCTTGCCCAGCATTCCTTCGCCACCCCAAGGAAGGGGGCGACAACCCCCAAGGCTGTCAAGTGCTCCAGAGAGTCTCTTCCACCTACTCCACAGGATCTCACCCGCACCCTGGGCCCATTGCTTGCCAGATGCTTTTCTGACTATCTTTTCAGCTGTTCCATAGTAGACCACGATTTTAGCTTGCCAAATACAACTACTAGGTGCCATAGCAAACACCAGACATACTGAGACATACTTGTGAAAAGAAAATGAACCAGATACATTCCCCAGATCAAATTATAAGCCCTGTTCTACTGAAGCTGGTGCAACTTTTGCCTTTACCCCATGATGAAGAAAATCTGCCCTTCAGCTCCCTGCATGGTGAATGAGCCTTACATGGCCTCATGCACATCCCCAGAGATAGTCAAATAAGAGGGCAAACATTTCCACAGCAAGGATCTCCTGTACTTTCCTGGCAGTTGGTGCAAGGCACGAGCATGACACCTAGTCACAAGCTGAGATTTCTGCTAGGCTTGGCTGTTCTGGAGCTGCCAGCCCAGTAAACTGTTTCTGTCCTGGGAAGGGATTCCGTGGTCAAGCAATGCCATGACAGGGACATGGATGCACACACACATAGAGACCTACATGTGTACACAAAGTCTTCTTGGGTACCACACTCAGGGGAGTGACTTTCCTCTCTCCTGAGGCCTGCTAATATGAAGGGTACTAAGTGAAAGCCACGTAGAGGGGAGACAGGCATTTGCTACTGTGTCCCAGTATGGATTCGGCATACCTTTTGTAGTTGTCCAATTATTCTCAAATCACTCTTAAATCAAGCTGCGATAGTACAGAACCATTTAATCACAACCTTCAATATAGATGGGAGAGTTTGTTCTTCTGAAGATGGAGGTAAGGAAAAGAAGGGAAAATGTGGTTAACGTACAGCTAGCAAAATAAGAAAGGTCTCCCTGTTTGTCCCTCTTTCTTGGCCTTTCTCCAGAACTGGCTGGAGAGCACCCAACCTTGGGAGAGCATGGATGCTTCTGCAGTCAATTCCTTCCAACGGGGTCTAATCTTCTCTTTGATCTGTGCCTCTTTCCTCCTCCCCCGACATGTTCCTGAGATAGTTCTGCCACTCTCTAACCAAAACAAACATTGTTCAGCTCCTTGGAGACAGAAACACAGTTTTGTAATGCCAAGTGTCATCCTCCGGACTTGGTCAGTTAATCAGTTACTACTGTGGGTAAAGAAAGTGTCAATACCTGGCCCCCAAAGTATTCATCTCTCAGCCTGAGGCATCTCGCTCCACTTGCACCTTGAGTTTGAAACTAGTCCGTATGTCCACAAATGCACTCAAACATCAATATGCACAAAGGATGGATGTGTTCAGCACAATGCTGGCTTGCAGCCAGCCACAGCTGTAAACAGCCACTCAGCAGTGTGAGCTTACTCTTCCACAGCACCTTTCTTCAGTTTCTTCAGACCAAACCAAGGTAAGAGGACAAATGAACTTTTGTGCCTATATAGCATAAACTTGCACAAGGCTCAAATGGATGGAAAGTCCCCTTCTTGCTGGAGCACGAGATAAAATTTGGAGAGCAGAGCAGAAAGTGGCACAGCTGAGAGAAGACAGAGGCAGCAGAAAGCCCATCATCATGCAAGTAGGGAGAGCGCTGGCTGCAGTTTTCACATTGCTGTAAATATTGCTCTAAACAGAAAGACAGTTTATTTCCACAAGCATAGGCTGTTTTGATGTTATTACTCAGCATGTGGTAGGTGAACTGAGAGTACAGATCCTCTTGTGACACATCAGTAAGGTTCCCTAAAACAATAACACATGCTCTTGGAAGGGTGGAAGTGAGAATATGGAAAATTGGGGTATGAAGTATGACACCTAAGCACCACAGAAATATTAAGGGCATTCTAGAAATTCTGATGCTAATTTTAACATAAATTTACTGAAACTGGCAGTATTTCATTATGAGGTTCTGTGCTGTGAAGGGGATTTTATTTGTGAAAGAATTACTTTGAGATGTATTTAAACCCTTTATACAGAGTGAAGCAAATTATGACCTACCCACAATGGGAAGATATCTTCCCCATTAAGCACCCATGCGTACCAAAGTGAACATCACCAGCTAGCAAAATCCTTCAAACTGCACATATTCTACTTGCTGAAAATAAATCCACGGAAATGGGCACACTGGCTTAGACCTAAACAAAATACATAACCGTCTTAGTTATAAAAATAAGTATCGATGGAATTCTAATTCATACACAATGCTACAGAAAATGATAATTTGAGAAATGTATGATGCCAGATTACAACATACTTAAAAGGACTTTGCTTCAACATGCACTGGAGAGATGTGGAAAATTCAAAGCAAACTGACAACATTCGATTTATTTTTCAGAAATCTCTGGAGTCAACTTATTGCAGCTAATTCCAAATGCAAAAAGCTTAACATGGAGTGTGAGGAAAGAATTGGATGCCATCTCTGAATACCTTTTGACAAGAGAGAGAGGGAGACTATTGCATACAAACACTTGAGGTATTCCAGCTTCATACCACTGTTGTGACAGAGGAGCACAGGAAAAGCATCTTGGGATGGTGGGTTGTCTTGTTTCATACCACTAGTAAAGTGAAAAAGATACTACAAATATTTTTGTCTTCTCAATAATCACAGTTTAAGGAAAACAGGACCAAATCCTCGAAGAGCTCCGTTACTCTATCACACCAGCAGGCTCACACACGTACAGATTCAGAGCTCACTCAAGCTGCACAAAACATTCTTGCATTCTTGAATAATTTAAACAAAATATGTAGACACACTGGGTTGTTCACTGTGATTATTCAATGCTGGTATTATCCGTTCCAGAAATCCCAGAAATGTTGGCAATGTATACTAGGAGGTCAGGTGAGGCTGAAATATCTAAATAAAGGAATTGGCCCAAAGAAGTTGCTCGTACTTGCATTATACAAATTGCCTGCACCCTTTGCTGGTGGAGGACATCCTGGATGTGAACAATAAAGCAGTCAGTAGATTTAGCTGGCCTGACTGACACTCAGATAGCAAATCACTGCAGACCTTGACAGTATAACAGAGGACATTAAGAAATAGAAGAAAAAGAAAAAGGAAAGGAAACTCTTGACTAGTGTTTTCACCATAAGCAAGCACTTTCCTTATAGAAGGTGAGTTCTGTTCTCATTATGCATCGGGGGAAAGACACCGCAAGCAGAGCAGTGGGAGTTTCTGGGTTGCTGGTGCATGGGATTGATCTTAGGACAAGCAGGGCAATGAAGAAGTTCAGGGCATACTCCTACCTCTCTCGAGCCTCTCATACTCTAATGTGACAGACTGTGCTTCTCATACTGTGCCACTGCCATGGGAAGGGTTGCTATTGATCATCTCCATCCTCATATGCAAAAATCCATGTTATTATTTTGTTGGGTGTCTCCAGGGAGGGAAGTGGCACCAGGAGCAGATGGTAAGGAGGTAGCAGCTTTCTGAAAATCAAAGGTGGCAGTTTAGCATGACTAAAATGCTTAGAGAGATTTCTAGCCTGCACCCCTCCCACAAATGCAAATCATTCCCATCACTGGGCTGGTGTCTCTGTGGGTAGATCCAGAAAGCTGTAATCCAGAGAGCTGGAGGCAACAGCACCCGCACCCTGCATGTATTGGGGGCAAACAAAGCAAGCCTGTGGCCAGCCTTCTGCACTGAAAGGAATTGAGGAAAGCCCTCCCCTTTGAGCAACTGAGCACAATTAGTTCAAATCTCTCAGATTTCCTCTTGTGGAAGAGAGTACTGGCAGGCCCCGCCACTCAGTAGTGCTGGGCAGGGAAGGAAGAGGGACTTCTGCAAAGGGTGCATCTGCAGTCGTCTCCCCATAGACACTCAGACCACCCTGTGCCCACTCCTGAACTCATCTTGCCAAAAACATTTGGGATGAACTCAGCTGCAGATTAAGCAGCATGAGGGCTTGAAAGATTTCCTTTCTGTTCGGGCACTAACAAAGACAGCTGCGCCTGGAGGGGCCATTCACTGCTGAGCATCTCAACAAGGATGCTCCCAAACCCCTCTTGACACCCTCCTCCCTGCACCGCTTTGGGGGTCCACCGGTCCACCAGTCAAACCCCATTCAGCTTTGGCCATGCAGCAGGACAGTTCCTGTCCTCTGCACAGACATCACCACCTCTCACCAGATCAGAGGGTAGAGGGTCCTCACCACCTTCCTCCACCCCACAAGCCCTGTCTCTGTCCCTGCCTCAGGCACTGCATCACCAGTAAAGCCACCCTGCTTTCCTTCAGCTGGGAAGCACTGGTCACAGAGACATTAATCCCCCACCCCGATCATTACTCTCACTTGTAGCTAACACCCATGTATTTGTTTCCAAAAACTGACTTTGGGAATACAGTCCTGACAACACATCCCACAGCAGCAGGAACACGCCCGCCTTCCCTTTGCTGCCTGCCTGTTTACGCACCCTCTGTCTTCACAAAATATGGAACTGTGACTGCGCCACCAATGTCTGTCAAGATTATGTGATTACACTAACCACCTTAATATGTATTTCTTTACATAACAGCTAAGCAGACACTTCACACCCCAGCAAGCATTTAGCAGAGATGAGGATCGAGGATCTTAACATCCACACAGATTAAACCCACAGCACCATGCAAAAACATCTCATAAGTGGTGCAACTCAACCAGTTTCAATAGAAATTATCTCTGGCCTGTAAAATACAGAGAAGCTGTCAAATGGATTAGCTGAGACATGGGAGAAGAGGCACAAAAAGAGAGATGAATAAACACCAGCACAGACTAAACTAGACTGGAGAGCCGAGACAGAGCACAGATGTGTATTCAAGGACGCTGATCGTGCTCCGGCAGTAGACCCTGCTTTTGCCTTTCCCACAATGAGCTGCTATCTGCAGGGGAAAAAAAAAACCCACAACAAAGCAGGCATAAATGTGCAGCTCCTATTCAGTGCCAAAGCTGGTTATCAGCAATGAGGCCCCATGTCCCACAGAGTACTTGTAAATTTACTGTCGGCTTTACCCGATGTGCAGATAGGTTCATTGTGCAGTTATCTGAGTAAAGACTGACAGTAGTTTGGTGGCTTTATGGCATTGACTAAGGTTATGAAAATAAAATGAGGGGCCTGGGGCTGAAAATATTAACCCTTTATGAGCCAGAGAGACCGCTTTGTGTTTCTGTGCAGGTTCTAGTGCAGAAGGAAAACAATGTCACCCATGCACAGGGATTAATTTACATAGCACAGATAAAGGCCCAAGCCTGGGATGTGGCAGCAGCTTGGCTGCTTTCCACCTTGGATGGTGAGAAGTATTAACACATGCCATCCACAGTGGTTGTGCAGTGAGCGGGATCAGTGCCCTGAACATACAGACCCTGCTGCAGAGATGGCTTCCCCACTCTCCAGGCATGGCAGTTCCCATGTCTGAAAGCACTAGAAGTATTAAATGCGAGACAGAGTTATTAAATTCAACAATGTCAGTTGGAAAGACCCAGGGCTTCAGAAGACACCAGTCATCTTTCCTGCTTCTCCCCTGACAAGCACAGAAGGAGCCAGCAGTGAGGTGAAGCACCAAACCCTCTATATCACAGGAGGACAAGACAGTCCCCGAGCCCATGAGGCAGCCTGAGGGCTGCCTGGCCACGGGCTGGGTCAGCTGCTCCTACTACCTCCACCATGCAGTACAGGGGAGATGCTAAAATACCGGCAGAAGTGAATTCATGAAAGGGATGACACACAGACAGAAATAGCCCAGTACTATCTTCAAAGTGGAAAATGGACTTTACTTAGCTTTGGAAGGAGTCTTTGCATACAAGCAGAGAGGAGAAAAAAATGAAATACATTCTTTCAGCAAGCAAACCACAGGCTACCGACAGCCTCTGGAAAATTGTAACATCCGCAGAGGTTTTTCCCTCAAAGAGTATTAATTTGAATTAAATACATAGAACACATCCTAATAAAAAGATGTATATTAAAATACAATGGAGAACATCACATGTGTTGAATTTCACAGCAATGTACATAGAAGGTGGGGTAAGAGATGTGCTTTAGCCTACAGCTTAATGAACCTAGTGGAAGAAGGATTATTTGGGCAATGGGGCAGGAGCATCCACAGCTCAGTAACAAGCTTCATGGCGGACCTGCAGCAACTCTGACCAGCACCAAGCCCTTCTGTCATCAGACAGACAATAAACACTTCCAGTTCTTGCCAGGAAAATCTGGTGCAGCAGTCTCTCTGGTGACTGTCCCCATTAAAGCAAAGAACTATCAGTCCTGCTGATCCAATGAAAGGTTTACAACTCATTTACAGACCTGTTCTGCTCTGAGAAAGGAAAACATTACACATAAAGGCTGACTTGCAAAAACAATAATTATCAGTGGTGCAGTCTGTGATGAATGCAGGTAAGTGGAGCCTAATCACTCCTGACTCCGGCAAACAAGACATTTTCCTCTTTTTTCTTCAGATTTCCCAAGGAGGAACATTTTCTGCAGGCCCTGATCCCTGCAAGGCAGCCTGCAGAGAGGAGGAGCAGCCATCCCTGCCCGGCAGTGCCAGAGTCAGCACAGATCCCCTGGGATTACTCACCAGCCTGTTCTCAGTTTGATCCCACTTAGCACAAGCAAATATTAAAATACTTTGTTTCTAAACAGAAGACTGAAGACTATTATGCAAATCATTCTTATCCTAATGCACAGGCAAATGATTGAATTAGAGCAATAGGATTAGATGCTAATTTGTCAATATGATAGTTCAATTTAGAATATATTAAAAAAATAAAAAAGCTGACAGTGGAGTTTCTGGTCTACCAGTCAAATGTTTCAAAGAATGACGTCTTCTCTTTCTGGAGAAAATTCCCCTAGAGAAGGGTAATGGACTAATTAAGGCAATTAAAGGCGAAGGCATCAGGGGCTTCCCTCCAAATCACAGTGAGAAAGTCACCAAGACACTGAGGCCGTTGCTTCCCTGAGCCCACGTTGCCTGCAGCATGAGGGGAGGCCATGATGAGGCCTTCTGTCCCTGCTAGGACCTGTTTTTCCCCCAGCTGGGCAGACAGAGCTGTTGCCTCCCCCGCTCCTGCCTGTCTTGCAAGGAGATGCCCAGCCCCAGGCACTGCGCCGTGCCAGTGGAGAGCCTTACAGGTGCAGGGTTTAATCCCGCTGCCACGCCACGTTTACGCCAAGGCCACAGTCCGCATTGTTAGCAAGGAGCCCCTTCTCTCTTCTAGCCATACATAGGGGAAACAGGGAACATTTTCCCACGGAGTTACAACCCCAGCACCATAAACCTCTTACTTCTGCCCATCTCGCCATGCAGTCATTTCCCTTTCTATTGTCTCGTGCTGCAGAGCAAGCCCAGCCTGCTGTTTCACCTTCAGCAAAGACAGATCAGTGAAAGTGCCTGATTGCTTAAAGTAGAGTACAAGTAGCGCTAGTGTCTGATACAGCAATTCCTGTCTGAGACAATGTAGCTTTTGATCTCTGGATGCGGTTAATTGCTAGCTACGCAGACGTTTGTGGAGGAGAAAACAATCACAAGCAATTTCAGAAGTGAGATGCTTGATGCTTAATCTTGCATCTGTCCTAAGAACTAAAATGGGCTTTTCTTAGTCTGGATCATGCTGCACAGAGCTACAGATCAACCAAAGGCAAAACATTTCAAATGTCATGTAGATGCAAATCCACTGCTCTCTCTCATGATAAAAAGAGAAAGTCACCAGGATAAAAACAATAAGCTATTGCAACCAATATACTCTCATTAGCAGCATTTTTCATGTCTCAAAAATAAGGCAATAAATCATATACAGAGTAACTGGAAAAAGCAGCTATATTTATTGCTCATTTTGGTCTTTGTTTTCTTCATGTTGGTAACACAAAGACAGTGGAGAGCCAAGTCTCACTTCTCCAGGGTGAAAAGCAATGCTATGGGGAAGGAAGGAAGATAAGACAGGACACCTAATCCAGGTTCAAGTTCCAGCAGGTAAAACAAGTCCTGGCAAAAACCCCTTCTCTGTCTAGGAGCAAGAGCATGAGTGTATGTCTCACGCTCCCTCCACCATTCCTGCCCAGATACAGGTGTAAGACATGCCACTACCCACCATCAATTTGGGTGTAATAACCACACACATAAAACCCCTGAAAGCCTGGTAATTTGGGATTGTCTAAGAAACCTCACACCAAAGCCCCATTTAGCCCACATACTGCAGCCAGCTGAGGCTAGTTGTGAGGGCTTCAGAGGGGTATATAAAACAGGGCAAGTGCCGCTTCTGTGATCCTGTGCTGCCCCCAGTTTAAGACCTGGCTGTGCTGGAGACTGTAGCCACTCTGCCTGGTTTCACTTGCCCCCTGGGCTCATTGCCCTTTGCTTTACTTAACCCTCACTGCACCTGTAGGAACGCTGGCATCCCCAACACACCGGAGCAACAATGCAGTTCTGCATCACGTGAAAAAAATCTTCCCTGTCTCTGCTTCACATCTGATAACCACCTTGCCCACTGAGCAATGCTTGGATGCTTTCAGCAAACTCTCCACAATGACTCAAGCTGTCTTTCATTTTTTCCTGAGCTAAGGGATCATAATTTTGTATATGTAGTCACTTTTCCCCTGACAGCCCCAACCCACTAGATTTCATTCTAGTGTGATGAGCTATTTCAGCACCTTTCAGAGTCAGCACTAGCTTTGGTTATTCTGAATAACATTTCATCGTCTGGAAATGTTGCCACTATTAACTTGCAACACCTTCTCCAGGCCACTGAAGAAGATGCTGAACATCAGGCCCCAAGACTGGTGTCTGTAGGACCCCATCCTGATGTAGGAGGTGATCGTTTCTTCTAACCCTCTCCTTTCTGGAGTTTAGCCCACGGGTAACCTCTCCTGAATTCTTGCTTCCCTAAGGCTGTGTTGAAAGCTACACAGCCCCCGTATGCTCACGAAATCCTTACAAGAGTTCTTGTGGCTGTAAGGCCTGATCTTCCTCTCAACACATGTTTCTTCTCATGCCTCCAGCCAAATATATGACCAGTGCAAATTAAAGCCTTGACTCAATGCTAGCTCCCAGGATCACTCCTGCAGCCTTGTTCAAAGCCTGGCATCGCATTCCCACTTCCATCCCTCTAAACTGAAAGCTGACTGTAGTGCCAGATTACACACAGTTAGTAACTCAGAAATTTCTTATTTGTGGTGTGTGTTTTTTTCAGGACTCCTGAGTAAACACCATCTGGTGCTTAGAATTCGTTAATGTTTAGTTTATCAATTTGTTCTAACATGCCTTTTCCCAACACCTCTATGTGAGGAGGTTCCTCTGACTCCCTCCCCATTCATGGAGCTTCCATCATAGCGAATGCCACCGCAAAGAATTTGCTCAGCTTTTCTTCAATGTTCTTGCTGTCCACCAGCGGATCTTTTCACGTGGGTGTCATTTATAGGCCCCACCAGCTCCTGGTAGTCTTTATGGACTATGGATGGATATTGCACTCCCAAATTGGTCCTGCTAATGCATTTATACCTCAGATAGATTCTGCTAAGTTTACTATGAACGTTTCAGATGGAAAACACCAAGAGTGATCTTGGTATACATCCAAACAAAAATGTGAATTCTTTTGAGTATTTCCCAAACAGGAGCAGTTTTTATCTTAGGGATCTACCAAAACCAACTGATAGCCAGCCCACAAGCAGATTGTGTAGCCTCCAGTCACGTTAAGTTTTGCTATTAAGGGAGATGAATGGAGCTGAGAACAGCACCTTTCTTTGTGTTAAATGTTCTATTCTGTCCCGGAAAGTACTCAACAGGAGAAAGAGAAACCAAATACAAGATGACCCTTGCCTAGCCAGGCATAGTGGTTTTGAAGCCAATGTTTATATGAAGAGTTGTTAACAAGATTTATGTGAAGTTGCTCACGAAAATTCATAACAAGTGTTTCAGTAGTAAAGGGTAAAATATTTATTACAACAGTGGATTGAAGAAAAAAGCTCATCCCTGATCAGTTTGTCATACATAAAAAAAGCAATAAAGGTGACCGTCTAACATTCATTTACTATCCCAACTTAAGCCCTTAGAAAAAGAGAACCTGGAGATAAGGGGCAGCAGTTTCTACAGCACTGAAAGGCAAGAGAGAGGCTTCAGTGCAAATGAGGAGGAGGAGAATGATTTATAAGTGCAATGATTAATATTTCGCTTTATGTGGGAACAGACTTGGGCATTTGATTAAACATCCAAAGTAGGAGAACAATATCTAATAATGTAGAATCCTGTTTTGCAACTGTTTCCAAGCTTGCTCTCTTTCTTCCGTGAAAGTAATTTGAATTTCAGATTATTGAGGTTTTGATTTTGAGGGTTTTTTCTAAATTAAGGCTGACATCTTTGGAATAAATTTAAGTATAAAGGTGTGGAAAGGACAGTAAGAGTTTTATTTACTAAACTACTAGTGCAGTTTCTCTACCTTCTCCTCCTCTTCTCCTGGTCTAGGAGGTAAGTAAAGCAATCATAATTATGAGGAACATGCTCTTGGTCCTGGGGCAAAAGACTGTAGCAGGCAAATTAATTGGGATGCTGTTTAGAGCTGAAATACATCACCGTGTATTCATCAGCACTGGGCACAATGACACATAAGGAACATTACTCACATAGACATGGTTAGGATAATAAACTGGCAACCCATGTCTGGGAACGTAAAGCAAACCTTGCAAGTTCATCTGTCAAACTTGCCTATTACTCGAGGTGAGGAGTGGGGGGAGGAACTCAGAAGAATCTGAAATAGCACAGCTTCCTGTGGGAAGATAATACCATCATGCAGCTCTGAACGGTGGAGACAGATATTTAAAATTCTTTTTCATTAAAGAACATTTTCAGATGCTTAGCTATTGCCTTCCTCCTCCCTGCTTTCTGGGTATTATTTTAATGAATATGTATTTTCCTGAATATTTTATTTATATATGTTCACTCCTTCTTCATCATAATTGTACCTTGTTACTAAGTGATGAGGCTGTGCTGTTGCTATGTTTTCTTCCTCAACAATCCTGCTCGTTTGGTGCTGCGATTCTTCTCCCTGTGCAAACAGGCCTCGGCCAACAAACGGGAGAAACAGCTGGCTTTGTTTCAAGGACACAGATTTCACTTGTGTTGGTAATTGCATGAGTGATGCTGAGTTCACAGCATTAGCAGTAGCCCTCTGAGATTTTCTTCCTGTTGCTGTACCACAAATTGCACCTTCCTGGACCTCCACCCTGCCAAAGGCAACCATATCAAACCAAGAAACAGAGTAATCTGCCAGCTTAGCTGGGACAATTCACCCAACCAGGAGACTTCATTCACAAGCATAGCCACCTACAGGCATGAAGCTGTATCATGAGACAGGTATCCCACCAGAGCCCACCTGAGGCCTCACACAGACAAACAATTCAGACAAGCAAAGAGGTTATTCATTCAAAAACATAAATTACAGATATCTATCGTGCTGGAAAAACAGATTAATTCATATACATAGGGGTGTTCGCCCTAGGTGTGGCTGCCAGGGAAAGATAACACTATCAGTCTGAACCACCTGAGGGGCATGTCCAGCTTTTTGGTGCTCTGGGGATATTAGGCTTACAAAGCACAGTTAAGGCAAAGGTGGAAGTTACCAGTTCAGCTGCAACACCAGACCTGGGCGCAGGTGCACTGGAGTCTTGCGAGCTGGCTTCACCAGCTTCACCACCTCCTCTGAACAGCATCTCTTGCAGGGTGCTGACAGGGAAAGGGTTGCCCCTGTCCCTGTGCGGGGATCAGGGCTGGGTCCTGACACACCCACTGCGGAGCAGCCACCGTGGCAGTGGGAGGAGAGGTGAGCTGCTCTGTATGACATAAGCCTTGTCCAGCTCATCCTCTGGGACTGCAGGGCTCTCTGCAAATGAAGGAAAACTTCAGAGAAATGTGCATTTTAAGGCCAGAAAAGACCAGCCTTATCATCTAGTGTGATCTTCCAAATACCCTGGGAATAGCGCTTCACTCAGTAATTCATGCTCCAGATTCATTTGGATGTTTTCAAACGATGTTGACCTTGATACTATATTGCAATCTGCATATGACAAGAAAAATATAGCTCTCTATTTATAAAAGCTTACCCTGTAGTATCAATCAATTTATTTTTTTACTAATACATTCACACTTCTTTCTCACATATATCAAATTCTAATTAACAACAACCAATGGTTTCATTTAAAATATAAGAAATATGCTGTGTTATACAACTACAACTAGGAAAAAAAAAGACCCAGAAAGAGACCCTTTTTTTTTTTTTTTTGGCTCTTCTGCTGCGATTTAAAAAGCGGATTATGTGGCTTTTTACAACTACTTTAAGAGCAGAGTTTTGTTAGCCAGACTCCTGATCCAATTCAATTTTTCCAGCTGATTTGCAGACCCCTTAAAATGGGTGTTCTTAATCCTGTTCTAAACACAGGCACTACAGATACTATCCTGGCAGATTTCTCTATAGCAACAACATCCATTGCATCTGCGAGAGGTGGCTGGAGCAAGACTCATTTCCCTCATCCCACAGCATAATCCCAGGTTTTCACGTACAGTGAACTGCTTTGCATCCTAGCCCAAGAGACAGTTCACTATAACACCAGACTTCATGCTCCTAAGCTCTCCTGTGTTCCTGTTATTTTTCTATCTCTGGTAAAGGCTGGTTCGCTGCTGGTTATCTTTCTTTCCCTTGTTCCACTCCCCAGTTCCCTCACTAAGAACCAAAATGCGGGAGCTTTCAAGGCCTATTTGGTCCGGTTTAGCATGGATAGCAATTATTTTTAGTAGGAAAAACAGGGACCCAAAATTCACTGATGCAGACATAGCGATTTCCAGTGTGGAAACAACGAACTCGCCTTGTTCCCTTTGAAGTCCGATTCCTGGCATGTTTAATTTAAAACAAATGTATCTCCTGCTGAGTGGAGAGTCGGCTTGAAATTTGGACTGAAGTGGTGTCAAGCTGCTCAGTGGCAATAAGTGGCACATTTGCCTCTGCTTCCTTTCAAAAGGTATTTATTTTGGGTCTGAGAACTATGAAGTTAATTTGGCTGGTAATCCAATGAGATCTCATTCACGTACAGGTTTTCTTGTTTGAAAAACATGTAGAGTATAGATATTTATGAATGAAGCAGCAGTGAAGCATAGTCGGTACAGTACTTTAAATTGTGCAGCCTTTGGCTCATCTTTCAGGCTCAAGAATGCTTCAGGATTTGGTAGTTCTCATCTCAAACACTCCCTGTACTTTAATTCTTCACTAAGACGTAACAGACTGAGTTCAGCCAGCATCTTTTTTGAGAAGAGTACCAATTATGGTCCAGGATAAAGCAACCATTTTTAAGTATTTTTTAGCAAAGAAGAAAAAGCTTAATGAGCTCTGTTTCAATCCTGACAATATATATGACCTGTTTATCTCATATTCATCAGGCTTTCCCACCAGGCTCATTATTAAGGTATAATAGCACCTATCAAAAATGGGAAGAATAAATATATAGAGTGGTCAGTTTAGATGTAATACTCAGCCCTGTAGAGATGCCTCAAATAAACTGCCAGGAAAATTGCAATTCAATTTTGACAGAAGCATCTGCACGTAATAGTTAATTTAAAAATATTTTACTAAATCTTTGGTTTTAACAATGACAAAATGACAGCTAGAAGTGACCTAATGGCATGAATATTTAATTAGGCTTAATAAAATGTACAGCCAAGACCAATACCAATAACTAATTCCAGGAACCGGCTTATTTTCTGTGTGATTTAAAACCATTTTGCTCGGTCACCAGGGGAAAAAGAAAAAGAAAAAATGTGTTTTACAACACATTGCTGAAAAGAAGCTGGAGCCGGCTGCCTCTTTTCAGGAAAGCCACACTGCCAGATTACTACACAAACCCTATATTTAAGGAGTTTTGATTTTTTTTTCCTGAGAAATAGTAAAATCACCTGGATAAATGTAATTACTTTCCAAGAGGAAGAATTTTGAGCTATGCACACAGGGAAGCAGAACAGAACACCTTTTTTCTCAGTTTCATTGTCATTGCCAGCGGCTCTGTCCAATCCTGCTTTGCAGCCTAATTTGGAAATTTTTCACAGAGCACCAGCCTGCGATTTCCTTTTTCCTAGAGCACCCCATGGCACTATGGAAATAATGATATTTGTGCCAGCCCTCACCAAATGTTGCCAGATGTTGCAGAATGGATGCCAGCAGAGGAAACCTCAGTTGTAAGTCAGCCAGGGGAGGGAGCCCACATTGTCATGGCCCAGGCTGAGGTCTGGTCCCTGAGGTCTGAACTAGGTGCCACTGTTCAGTGCCAGTGGGTCAGAGGACAGCCAGAGTCAACCCAGTGCAGGCGTCACATCTCCATCTCTGGCTGTAGGTCACGAGCACTTTGAAGGCAGTGCTCACACATCTCTTGTGATCCTTTTCAAGGCATATTCAGAAGTGGTCACCTAGGAGCAGGAGCTCCCTGACCCCAATCCAATTCTGCCCAAATTGTACTGAGGTTTCTTCCAATCAGGCTCATGTATAAGTGCTGTGCACACTCCTGCTGCGCGGTGGACAAGTGTGCACTGCCAAGCCTCAGAGGGTGGGCATTCTGCTAGGAGACTCACCAACAGCAAGGCACAGGGTAGGTGCAAACAGCCTGTGCTGGTTAGTTTTTTCCTGACAAGTCTAATAATCTTTCTTGCCTCTCGTAACTTCCATCTTGAGCAGTTCAATACATCACAGGGGTTGCCCAGGTGAGAAGGACAGTCCTGGAGTTGCCCTCTTTGAACAACTGAGAAGATCCACCATGCAAGGAAGTACCTATTTGAGACAAAGCATGCAAGGAAGATGCAGGGTCTTCTTCCTGATCAGTACATGCAGGTACAGGTCATGACAGGGAAGACATTCAGTGTTCTGGTGTCATCTGTCTTACAGCCTTCCTAGAATGCTTATACCAGAAACAATGTCTGCCCAGAGCAGACTGCCTGGCCATGCCTACGGACTGAGCTCCAGTTTGGAAAGGTTAGCAAGTGGTAAACAGTCCTTAGCTATAAAGCATCAGAGAGTAAAAGTCAGGTCCTTGGCAGTAATCTCCCTGTGGCTGGACAGCTGTTACTCCTGGGAAAGAAAATGCACACCTTTCCTCCACTCATCTGTTCTCACTCGCTTCCTGGGAGTGAGAAATTACGGTGAAGTTCTGCACTTAAAATTGACCGCAAATGCAGCACCTTCACACATAGCCACCCTGCTCGCTCTGTGAATTGTCACATCTGCTGACTTCAGGTGACTGAAATAGATTCTTACTACCTTCTGCTTCTTAGTTGCATAAACCCAATACCATTGAGAGAGAGAGAGAAGGAAAAAGGGGAACTGTGTTCCCTATTTCATGAGCTTTCACAACATTTTATTTACCCAGGACAGTGCAGGACAATGAGAAGCCACAGCTTCACATACATACAGATCCCAGGCAATTATGAAACCAAATAAATGCAGACACCTACAAAATAGGTTTTCCCAGGTTATTTTTCAGACCAGAGCCATACTCTCATGTTCTATAGAATTACTTCCCAAAGACTGCATTTTTGCAGCAGCACAGCTATTTTTAGCATCCAATGCAGTCTCTGGAACCACCAACCTAAAAAAATGCCATCAGGTACACAGATACCAGATCTACCTGATACCCCAAACCTTGACTCTGCATTTACTACTACCAACAGGTCTTTAAATTTTTTGAACTGTCAGGAAATATCCCAAACAAAGCATTTCTAGTAGCATTAGTGCTCCAACACCATTCAGAAGTCTTGGATCAGAGCTACCATAGAAGGGAGAGAGCTGTTTAATAAATAACCAACACCACAGCAGTCAGATTTTACTTAGGGGCTTTCACACAAGAGAAGAAGAATTGAAGTCCAGGGGAAGGGAGGTCTGAAGATGACTTTGTCATAACGTAGTCATGTCAAGTCACTGACTTGGTCTGTGTAGTTGCTCCAGGCTCTCTGTACGTGGCCTGGCTGCAGGAACAGTACCGTTCTGTTTGCTGCTTTTCAGTGCAGGGTATGTGTGTGGTATAGACAGTTCTTCAGGCATAACAAGAGAAAGAAAGGACAGATGATAATTTTGTGCTGTGCGAAGAAACACAGTGAACAAAGCCCAGTGAGCATATAAATCCCTGCCTGGTCAATTATGAAGTTAAATCTTTAGCTACCATTGTTACCCAGAGGAGGGAAACATCCAGATCTCTGGCAGTTTTGCTCTAGCACCAGCTGCAAGGCATGCTTATAGCTCTAATTGCTGAAAACCTTGTCGTGGTGATGAAATCCACACTTTCTCTTCATCCTCAGGGACAGCCAAGGATACTGATTTGAAGCCAGAGCCTTTTTTCTCATGGAGACATGTGCCACTGCAGTAAACCAACCTGCTTAATCAGCCCTCTGATTCGCACGGCTCAGATCAGGTCCTCTCCAACTCTTCATGCACCTGACGCTCACAGTGTAGATGCCTGTCATCTGAAGGCCTAAAAACCATCAGAAAAAACATGACAGCTTTCCTGTCATATTCTTCACCTGAGGGAAAATATTTCCAAATTCCCGAACTAGGAACCAACGTAGCTGCTGCTGGCACCAGCACTGAACCAGTACAGCAGGTCAAGCCAAACTGGCCACTGCTGACACCCCTGTGCCTAGCTCTGTGGCAGCTGTGCCTCACGGGGCCGATACCAGCCTACCACCCACCAGCCTCCCCGGGATGTCCCAGCACAGTTGGAGAGAGGAGGAGGGAGAAAGAGAAATAGATAATTCATGCTTGCTTCTGCTTTGTCCTCTCCTTACGATGGGGTGAGGCCCACTCAGGTCACCTCGTGCAGCTGATCTCCCACAGCCTCCACGGAGCAGTACTTTTCTCAGGGCCTTCAGGGAGGGCGTCAAGAACTTCTCAGGGAGGGAGAGGGATGTTCCTGCCCACTTCTGGCTGGGAAGCAATCAGCAGCTTCCAAAGCTGATGGTTTTTTGCTCTGGCATTTGGTGGAACAGATTGTTCCTCCACAGTACAGTCTGGCCTTGCCACCAGCATGGCAATGTGCCCTTGTGCCCATATCCTGGGTCGAAGCAACCAAGAAGTGACCCATTACCTCCCAAAGGCACTTCCCAAATATGACTGGTAACCAGCTGAGCTCCTGCAGAGCAAATCCCCGCTTTGAATGTTGTAAGGTGAACTGCAAAGCCTTGACCAGTCATGCTGATACCTAGTTTTGGGGATTTGGAAAGAACTCTTTCCATATTGTTTCTTCTGCTCAACAACTTGTGGGTTACTCAAGGGCATTTAAAATAAAACCAGACAGTTTTCATTGGGAAGACTGACCTTTTAACCAAGAGTCATATTTTCTATGATGAATATGATTTTGGGTTTTTTTTTTTTAAGATAATGAAGGTCATATCCCCAGGAGTGCACTTACTTTGCTCTCCTTTCATCTGTGTGCAGAGAGAGGAGGGAGAGGTAAGGTACAGAACTGGAAGAAAAGGGTGAAAGGTGATGCTGAAGCAACACGTGGTGAATGGTGTGAAGCTTGCCAATTTGTGTAATTCAACATCAGTGAAACAAAGTGAGCTGCATCCGCTGAGGGGCTGCCCCTTCCCTGCAGAGATTCCCCAGTTCTAGGCTGCCAAAAGGATGAAACAGTAGGCTGGTTACAAACCCTTCTGGGTGACTGCTTCCCAATATTTCCAGACAATTTTAATGTTCCTTTCTTGCTTGTCGGGGTTATATATCCTTGGAAAGGGTTTCTGTAACAGGTTCCTAACATCCTTTCACATATCCTTAAAACGGCCCATAATGTTAGAGAGAGCTCTAATTTTGCATAGTTTAAACCAGTCATAGCTACAGAGCTGTTACATCCTGTGCATCTTGTCTCAAGGCACAACGTAAATGAAAGTGAGGCTAAGAATAGGCCCTCATGTCTCAGCTGAGGGGAGAAGCATGTGCCTGCCTACATAAAGAGAAGTAGGTTACGTTGGGAATAGCAAGAGGTTTTTTTCTTTTTTTTTTCTCAAGAATTAAAAAATGAAGTGTCGAAAGTATCAACAAAGAGAGCTGATCTATTCTCCTTGCCTCATTTCTAAGCAGGTAAACCATATACAGAAGACAAACAGACAGAAAATTCCCAAAGGAGAATCTTGTCTTGTTTAAGACATAATGAATTCAGTCTTCAGAGACCATGAAGTCTGACTGTTTTTAAGCTCTGTAATGTCAATCTAATAATTATCTCGCAAAACGTGTTTGTGTAGGTGAGGTCCCTCTGGTTTGGGTACTTTTCTGCTAACAGAGACCTGCTAACCCCTTGAAAAAAAAATACAGCGAAATCAGAGAACGTCAAGTTTGTATAAACACTGCTTTTCACTTGTATTCTTCATTTCGGTCTTGGAAATAAAACACGTTAGAAATAACGCTTCTGTGTGACACAGGCTTCTTTCCCAGTTGTTTGTGCAGACAACCAGAGTGAGACGTTAAAATAAAGAAAATTAAGCACATTGCCAAACAGTTGAGTGTAAAACGTATCATTAACTGAAAATATTATGCTGAAGCAAAATACAGAAATTTCAGAAAAACACCCTAATCAAACATATTTATTTTATTTTTGTTAATTAAAAATAGAGTATTAGTTCAGCTGCAAAGTGACTGTGTCATTAACATGATTAGATATTTTCAGATGTAGAATATTTCACATTTAGGAGATAAAATCTGGCAGTGTGGCCCAGTGGATATGGAACTGGATTAAGAATTAATCCATTAACTGGCTGGGCAATTGGGCAAAGCACATAATCCCTCTGCATGCTTCATATTTCTTCATCTTTAATATAGAGGCTTTATGCTCTCCAACTTTCACAAAGTGCTTTGATATACACAGATAAAAGGCTTATATTAATTATTATAGATGAATACTGAAATGCCATAAAAGCATTGCTTAATGAAATATTGATTTAAAAAATATCAAGTGGGACTAACTCCATGCCTTAGATATTGAGGAAACGGCTGTGAACTAGGGTCTTAGATCGGTCTCCTCGGAGATATCTGCCGCTCTGAACAGAGGAGCAGACAGAAAACAGAGGTACTGCATTGTTCAGTGAAAAAGCCAAGCTCTGGGTGTGCCACTAACAGCCCAACCACACGCACCTAAGATGCCAGCACCACTTACGGAGGATCCCTGATGACTTCGGTGTCTTTAGGCTCTTTTTTTCTAAGCGGAAATGAAACCTAGGGGAGTTGAAGATATAAATTCATCTCTTGCAAAAAGCTTCCAGTTCCGTGCTCTGTCTCTTTCAGTGGAAGGTGGGTCTGGACCTAGGGGGAGTGTTAGCATTTAAGGTTAGTAGCTAAAAAGGCTGTGTGGAATTGGAAAGACGAGGGATGGAATGAGGAGGAGGCAGGGGTTTCTGCTAACTAAATTAGGGGATTAACAGAAAGCTGTTCAAGCTTACGTTTGCAGAGACATTTACAGGATCCCACAAACACCTACAGTTTAATGCACCGTGGGTATTTTAGATGACAGCAGTATGCCAAAGCATTTCAATAACACAGTAAGAAAGTTTCTTAACTGTAAGGGCAATCTGACAACAGCATTGCAATTGATGCTTTGTCATGAGAAATGCTTGAAAATAGGTTGGAAAGCTATCTGGAGCATCTGGGAAGTGGAAAGTAATGCGAGTAGGATGCAATGGGTTAAACTAAATAATGTGATCTTTCTACCCTCACAGTTATGAAACATGACACCTTTCATTTCGTGTTCATATTAGTGTCCTTCTTCGAATTCTGCCCATTTTGGGGTGAGTGCATTTTTCTCTTACCGTTCCACCTTTTTCCAAACTCATTTCCCCATCCCCTCTTTCTTTATGCCATTTTGCGTACCAGATGGCACAGATATAAAACTGACCACAGCCACGTTTCCTGAAGCTACAGTGAACACTGCTGAAAAGTCTACCCATCTAATGCAGCTTTGCTTCCCTGTCAGAAAATCACTGGGGACAGTGGCAGGGGAGAAGTGGGGCTGACTCAGATCTCAAGTCCCGAGGCTGCATCTGCAGCCACAGGTCACAGGGCCAGCGAGTGTTGGGTGCTGCACATCCACCAGAAAAAGAGGAGACACATATGCAAAGCCATGCTCTCACATTTGTTTTTTTCCCCAGTGTAGATCCACAGTTTCTGCAAGGAAATCTGGCTGCCAGAGAGGCTGGTGGCACAGCACAGTGTTAGCATTTGTGCCATGCTTGGGCTGCAGACAAGGCCCTGGAAATCATGGAATGGTTTGAGTTGCATAAAGCCAGGCAGTGCTCTGACAATCCTCAGACTAGACTCCAGTGTAGCCAGGTATTTTATCACAGGTGTAAATTTAAGTGCCTCTGTAATCCCACTGAAATCTGCAGGGCTATTCACATCTCTTCATTTAGGCATTTTCCATAAGTACTTTCCTGAATCTGTCCCTGGGACCTTGCTGATTTTTTTTTTTTTTTTTAAACCGTGGTTAGACTGCTTACCCCACACAATCGTTTGCCAAAGTCAAATTAACAACCCCACCACCACTGACGTGACCCAGAAGCATATTTTTAAGCACAGATGGGTGTGTAGACAGATCAAGTGAAGAAAGACAAAATCTGCCATAGGGTGGAATTCAGATAACTTTTATAAATGCCTATGCCATAAGTAGACCAGCTGGCTTCCACAAGACCCTGGCAGGGTAAGGTGACATTCAGTGAAAATTGGTGTATGGGAGTTTGGCACTTAATAGCAGAGAGAGTGCACTGAGACACGAAAACACAAAATGAAGAAAACAGTAAGCAAGCAGTAGATGTATGGCACAGCCCAGCCTGCAGAGCCCACCTGAGATACCTTTGACGGGAGCCCATAGAAAAGCAGGATGACTGAGTTTGCAACCTCCTGCACCAAGGGATGCGTGCCTTGTGCTCAGTCTTCTGCAGCCTCTGTGCACAGTACTTGAAGAGCAGCAATCCAATATAGCAGAAATAACAGAAGCCCACAAAAAACCCCTCCACATTTACTGGTTTATGGCATGGGGCTGAGGAAATCTTTCACCCACCTAATCTATAGCAGTGCATTTCTGGATTTGATTGGTGTCAGTGAGAGAACTGCAGGTGTAGAGGCTCAAGGCACACCAAGTCATGCCCCTCTAACCTTTTGGGACACTCTGCACAAAGAACAGTGCCACAATTAAAAAGAAATCAACCCCAGCAAAGAGGAGCTCAGGGTTCAGTTTTGCCTTTCCTCCTGGGAGCAGAAGTACAGTCCTCTGTTTCCATGACTGCCCTGTGCCAGTCATCTTCTTGGGTTAGCCTGATCTGTGATCCTGGAACAGCAGACAGTACAGTGGCATAAACAAAAATATCTCCACAGGAATAATTTAAAGATATGCTCTAGAAATAGACTGAGTTCTCACCCCAGGCTGCCAGCGATGGTGGCTTTGATGTGACGTCTTCAGACGCCATGCTAAATTCATACATCCATCTCATTTTAGAGTGGGAAAATTAATCCTTATTTTAGCTCCATCACTTCAGAGAATGTACAGCAAGAAGGAATCAGCCCATTAAAACAGATTTTAACTCAAGTCAGAGAGGTTAAAGTCTAATGCTTTATGAGTATCCATTAAGTATGTAGTAAATTGCAGAATATTCCAGTTTTTATCCATGGGATTTTATAGTTAACCTGAATAATGGGGACAAACCTCAAAGCTGGATCTATTAAACTCTTCATATAAAAACAAAAGCTGGGAATCAGCAAAAAAATGGAAAGTGTGAAAAGTTTCACTTCAGATCCCCTTTTTTTTTTTCCCTACTGTAACTTCTCTCCCACTACCACTTCAGAGATTCAAATTCTACTCCACCATCTGTTCTGAAGAGAAACAAATGGAATGCGTCTAATTTCTGGAAATTCTGAAATAACATGGGTAATCTGGTTCCAACAAAGAATCTGAGTACGAGTCAGCTTTCTGATCTTTATGTTATACATGAAAATGTAGCTGAATCTCAGTCAAAAGAATGCTTATAGAACAGAATATAAACATCACCACAGTGTAAATATAGACTAAAAAATATATTTACTCCGTCACTCCATTGCTCTGCCCAATGTGCCCATTACCTCAAGTGACAGGGTAGCATCTCACTTAAGCTGCCAGACTGCGTAACAAGTCTGAAGGATGTTCACAGCAAAGTTACTCAGTAAAGTTCCTCTACAGCTCTGGATTAAAAGCTAGAAGTGACAATCAAAATCTGTAATTTAACTTAGCAGATTTGAAACCATGTTTTTAACCTTGTCAGCTGCCCATGAGTTACACAGCATGAAAAGCAGCCCTTCCCCTTGATGGCCAAGTCGACTGTACATCATCTTTTCATTGTGATGTGTGAGGGAGATGACAGATGAGCCTCCTCCATGTTCCTGTTCAATGCTGAGAAATGCAATATTAATGACAATACACATGAGCCCCTCTCCTGGAAAAAAAAAGAAAAAGAAAAGTTTAAAAAAAAATAGATTCAAAGGAAAAAAATGCTTTTCAGAACTCCTGCATTTTTTCATCTGCATTCCCAATTTAGCTTTTTTTCCACGTAACAGCCTGTAGGTTTACACAGAGCTAAAACTGAGATAAGAGTGAGAAGAAATAGAGCTGTTACTCCTCCCATTAAAGATAAGCATAAATAGTTACAAGAGCACACTATAAAGATTGCTGGTTAAATGTATGGAGACTAACTAGACATCACAGTGTGGAGTCTTTGCTTCCAAACACCACAGCTGCTGAATATCACAGACTTAACTTATAAAGGTTTATATAACAGTCAGGCTATTAAAACAGGTAACTGCCTTTCAGATTGCCTCTTCTTCAGAAGAGCGTGTTCTGTCAGCCCAGGAGGCTGGAAATAAACTTCTGGTGGGGGCTTCGATCGCTTCTGCTGGATGTTTCTCTTTGGACTTAGTGGCATTTTTGAAGTCACTATCTGGTGTGGGCACTATCTAGCATGCAGATAGACAAACACAGCCAGCGGAAGTCTGAAATCTCTGAAGTCCGAAAGCTTTCTACTTCAAGTGCATCTGCAGATATACTTAAGAGTCTTCCAATGGACAACACAAACCTTAGTTTTTCCTTGGTATTTGTGTAGGATCCAGACAGAAATGATGACAGTGCTAGTTCTGGAGATTAATGGGAACAGGACTCACCTTAAGAGCGAGCTCTGTGGCAGTTCTTAGCAAGACATAATCCTGATGAATGGCACCCAGCCGAAATGAGGCAGTCAGAGCCCTTGCTTCTGCCACTTTTCTCTGGGAAACATGAGAAATAAAAAAGCAGTCATGGCGCAACACAGAATTATTTCAGCATTGTTCACAAGATAGTAGTACCCACAGGCCCCTTTCAGGATCAGGACTGCCTTGCTCTGTCATCGTACAAGCAATGCTATCGCAAAACCTAAAAGAGCAAGTCACGTAGATTCAGATAAAATCAACAGCAAACAAAAACTGCTCTGTCCAGAATCCACTATGAGTGACAAGCTTTAGAAGAAAATAAAAGGAAAATTATTTTTAAATTATTTTAAAAGTGCTAGAGGGGCCTTATACATCCCTTAGAAGATGATGTCTGCAGTGGGAGGGAGTAGCATATAAATAATTTTTCCAAAGTTCTAGTGGAACCATTTGTCAACACTGGTCACCAAAAAATGGTGATCTTAAACCATTCTTTTAGATTAAACAATATTGTCATTTCAACAACAACAACTTCCAGTCTCCCAAGACTAAATGAACTCTACATCATCGCAGCACAGGAATAATTTCACATAAGGGTTTTATTAGGTTGCAATTAATGGACCACATCGTTATGGCCCACTGCAGAGTTATGCAGAGCTAACTCCTCCTGTCTCCATAGCATCTCTGTGTTGCTCAGCCTGCCTAAACAACTCCGCCAAGAAGCAAAATATACTAGCTAGGATAGTGGGCTGCTCTTTTATGGCTGCATCAGCACTTCAGCTAGCCCAGGTTTGTCTACACATCACTGCTTGGACCTGCCTGTATTCCCATTTTTCACACTCATTTGCTGTGGACACACATTGCGTAACATTTTTTTTTCCCCTAAATATCACTAGCTACATTTATACCATTCAAGGAGAGGCATGATTTTAAAACCCAAGCCTTGGGAAATTAGAGCCATTCCTTTCAGGTGTCAAATCTACTATCCAGAAACCAACCTGCTTGCTTGATTTCCCTTGGAAAGACTATCTGCATAAAAAACGTACAAAACCAAACACTTTGCTTCCCTTTCAGTTTTGGCTCCATTTTATCTAATAAGGCAGACACTGAAAATGGACTTTGTATATCTGGCTTTTATGAATCAAAGAATAAATAATGCTTTACATGTGGATTTTATGACTGTCAGGGAATAGTTCTTGTTCCTTTTTTGTTTATGTTACTAGATACCTCTGTCACATACTGACTCTTAAGGTTTTTACAACATATTAAGATAGGTCCACAAATGAAGCTTGATGGAATTCAAGGTACAAAATCATTTTTCATCTGCTTCCTCCGCTGACCATTTGACTTTTTTGATCCAGCATGGTGTGTGAGTGAGTACTACCTACATCTAAGCTGACGTAATACCTTCGAAACGGATCTTAACGGAGCCAGTAGACAAGATTCTGTAATAGTTCATTTCTCTGTCCTATTTATTAGCTTTCTGTCACCGTTTCCAAGATTGCCAGTCTCCTGTAACACTACAATTCTTTCCTCTGCGCTTTATATACGTAATAAATAATTTGATAGCACCTCATGGTGAACTCCCCTCAAACAAAAATTTTCTGTCCTCCCACCTCCGACCCCACCCCCAATTCCAAATCAGCAACAGGCCCTAAGGGCTAAGGTTATGAATACATATTTGAGCACAGCAAGAAAGGATCTGCCCTTGAACAATGGTTACATCTCCTCCAAAGCAATTTCAAACACTCTTCACACATAACAGTTACTCCACTTGGGCATCCCACCAGATGAATGCCTCTTGGATAACTTCAAACTTCATCAACAAGCACATTCTCTGTAGATCTGGCTGCAAGCTATGAGTAACTATGTGGCCATAAATTCAAGATTCAGCTTCATCCTTCGATTTTGTTTCAGATTTTTGCAAGGAGAGGAAGAAATCTTGGGACTGAAATTTGATGTGGCTTAGCTCTAGTTCAAGCAGCCTTTGGTCTCTCTTTTACGAGAATTTTATCATTTTATAACCTTCCAAAAGTTTTCACAGCCTGAAGAGGTCTCTCAGGAAAAAGCTGAATTAAGAGATACCTTTATCTTTAGCAGGCAGCACATTCAAAGCAATCTTTCTTTTACAGAATTCCAATATAACAAAAAGGTACTAGAGGAATAACTACAGTCTAACACCTGATACTTGGGATCCTGCAGAAACAGAACAACCTTCCTAGCAATCAGATTAAAAGTTAAGAATAAAAGTTGTATAAATACTAATACTGAAAGCTGGTTTAAAAACAACAACAACAAAAAAAAATAAAAAAACCCCAACCCTTCCCCCAAACCCCCAATCAAAACAAAACAAAACAAAAACAATAAAGAGAAATGAAGACAGAAAAAAACCACCAGTTATGCCGCCTGGATGATAAAAACAACAGATACAAGAAATAGCTGGGTGAATAAAGGAGGACCTGCTTCCCTTCTCCCACTTTCCAGACAAGGCAAGAAATGCTTGCCCAGGAGCTTTAGGCTAGCACAGACCTCAGAAACATCAATGAATCATGATTAGCACGTTGGTGCTCATTTACAGCACAGAACTAGATAACCATGAAAACCTGGAGGACTACCCAGGATTTTTATCCCCAGAAATCTGTAACACTGTGCTGACCTTAAAAATAATTCTGACAGAAAATAAGAATTATCTATGTAAATGAGCAATGTTGAGAACGAGACAAGGTGAAAAGACAATAAACTCAGGGCAGGCATACAGAATGTACTGACTGAGATGCCCTGACTGAGAGAAATGAAGTCTCAGCAGCTGTCCATGGAAGAAGTAGCAGGTGTCAGAGAGCAACCTAATAAATGGTGATTGGGAAAAAAAAAAAATTGCCTATCAGGTAAGCAAAGGCTTTTAGCCAGGGGTTTAAGCAGAAGCCACAGTACTGCAGTCCATTCACACAACAAAACAATGCTGGAAGGAGCCTGGACCCCACCTGCTTGCTCAGCTCCCTTCTTTCCGGGGCAGCCAAACTGCAAATCCAGCTCCTGAAGCACCAGCAACAAGCTCATCTACCACACTCAGAATGGGGCAGCATTGACCCTCTGAAGCCCAAGTAACCCTTCCTTGGTTACAGGTGCCTATGGTGCATATGGAAATAGGTAGCTATGGGGTGAAGTCTGGAAAAAAAAGATGGAAGGGAAGACAAGAGTTGAGTGGGTGAAGACGGAAAGAATGATAAAGTCAGAGCTGACCAAATGAAGAACAAGCTCCTGAAGTGCTCTTAAAAATTTGTCATTAAATGAGTCATCCATTTCCAAATACCAAAATGACTGTGTCCAAAAAATCCATTAAGTGTCAGGTAAACACTGAGATTGATGAGCTTTTCTAATATTCCTCTAGGAATAAATTGACCATAAATGTGCTAAATACTTCTGCCAGTGGTTAATTCAATACACTGGAGAATGATAAAGTACCAGGACACATCTGTGTGTTTGGATGTCCATAGTCCTGAGTTCACCTGCCTGTGATATTGGTGAAACGGTGGGAGATAAGGAGTGAATAGACTCTGGCTGACATTCAGTGTCCCTGGGAAAACATCCATTTTAAGCTTTGAGTGGTAGGACGGTAAAGTGTTATCTGATTTTCTGAATTTAGAGGAATATAACTGCACTCAATACATCAAAAATCAGTTTCACATGACCAATCCTCTGCCTCTCTGAGCAATGAATTGGGATGTGAGCTGAGATCTGGCATCCCAGTGACAGATAAAAGAAGACATGGTGTGAGGTAGCAAAACACTTCCCTCCATCACACCCATAAAACAAGGCTCAGTAACACTGGGAGAAACCTCCGGGCTTAGCTCCAGACTAATGACAGGCTGCTCCAACCAGTGACTTGCTGAAGCCAAGACAGGCAATAGGAGAGCTGGGCTAACCTAGCACACAAAACTGGAATCAAAGGTCTGAATGGAGGAGTTTTAGGACTGAAGTGCTGGGAGTGATGGCAAAGCATCCCCTTGTGGAAGCTAGGACACACTTCGATTAGAACTGGATGAAACACAGTCACAACCTTTTGGATTAGCACCTTAAGTGATACGTATCATGAGGGACTACATGAAACTTTGTCTCTTCCACAGTCACACCAGTAGGCAGGTAAATACACACAGAACCAGATGAGGGTTCAGTATTGCTTATCAGCATGGTGATAAAGTGACAATCCAGGTGTGCAGATTTGGGGTTTAGACAGTTTCATCTGGCAGCGTTTCAAAGAACCTCTGTTTATTTGAACTCATCCTTGTAGCCTATGTTACTGAAATTGTCTTGATCCTGAAAAATGACAGTGTGAAGCCCTCTGCCTCTTGAGTGCTATATACTCTCTACTGCACAATAGGGCACAGAGCACTTTACATCAATATTTGAAGAAACACTTGAACTAAAAGCCATAGGACAGACCTTTCAGCCACACACAGCAAAACTGCAGACACACTATGCTAGGGGAGAACCTGAGATCCACCTGTCTGTGAATACAGTAAGGGTGCTCATCTGGAGATGCTTACGGCAAATTCTTCAGCAGGGTATCAGTCTCCATTGCCTCCTGAGACGAACAAATACGGTACAGCATGGAAAATCACAAATGAAATGGTTCTCTTATTCTGTAAAAAGTCCTCAGTGGAGGCAATACACAGACAAAAGGACTATCTGAGCACACTGTTCAGCTGAGCTAACTGGCTGTGATACCTCTAGCACTAAAGTTTGCTGGTTTCCTGCAGCATCCTTCGGATGTTCTGTATCCCAACAGTTATTAGGTTAATTTGCATTCAATAAAAAGCACAAAAACAATGGAAAGCTAGACCAAGACCTAAAACAGTACTTACAGGAAAACGAAATACATGTGCACCTGAACTAGATTCATACTGCATGATACCAGACATCAAAAGACTCAACGCCCAGCAATCAGTGTGTCACAAATTCACTCTAGGAAATCGAGCTATTCAAACTTTTGAGAGTCTTTGTTTTATTTAAAGCTGCAAATACTGCCAGTTTTTATACTGGGAGTACACACAGACCTTCTGGAACATGGATAGAGGCTATTCAGTAGTCTGCTGTGCTGCTATTAGATCCTCTGCAGCATAGTCCATAGGAATATTTCAATTCGGTTCTGCATGTTTTTCGTAATATAGAATTATTTGTATCATAAAACTGAAGATGTTCTATGTTCTTACCATTTGCTGATAAGAAATGCATCAGTCTTGCAAGCTCAGCAGCTAGTATTTATGTATATCTTGGTTTTGATCATGAACCATACCTTCTAGCAGGAAATTAAACTCTCTTGTGGAATAGTATCAAACCTATGCTTACAAAACACATCAGTGAAAAGCGTTGCTGATGTCTCTTCAGAGGATTTAACTTGACCGTGTCACATTAATCACCTCTGAAGTAAAATAATGACTCATAATTGCTTTCCATTACTTTGTGTTTGCTGTTTCAGCATTGCAAAAACGCCTAGGACAAGACGATGCATCACAAATCTTGTCAGACTTGTAGACAAGTCTTTGAGCACTTTTTTTGCCATGCTCTGCTACATGCTAGCCCTTTTCTCCTGATTATAAATTCTGATTATAACTTCTGAAGCATTGAGTTTTCAATCTTTTGTTCAAGCTAACCATAAGTCAGCAATTGTCGCCAAGAAGGCCACTCTTGGCCTGCATTAAGAAGAGTGTGGTCAGCGGGTCAAGGGAGGTTCTCCTCCCCTTCTAATCTGCCCTGCTGAGGCCAAATCTGGAGTCCTGTGTCCAGTTCTGGGCTCCACAGCTCAAGAGAGACAAGCCACTACTGAGAGAGTCCAGCAAGGGCTGCAAAGATGACAAGGCGACTGGAACATTTCTCTTAGGAGAAAAGGCTGAGAGACCTGCATCTGTTTAGCCTGGAGAAGACTGAGAGGGGATCTAATCAATGTTTATCAATACCTAAAGGGCAGGTGTCAGGAGGATGGGGCCAGGCTCCTCTCAGTGGTGCCCAATGATATGACAAAATGCAACAGGAACAAACTGGAACAAAGGAAGTTCCATCTGAACATGAGAAAAATTTCTTTAGTTTGAGGGTGACAGAGCACTGGAACAGGCTGCCCAGAGAGGTTGTCTCCTTCTCTGGCAATATTCCTGATGAACCCCTCCTGGACGTGATCCTGTGCAACCTGCTGTAGGTGAACCTTCTTTAGCAGGGTGTTGGTGTATTTTTCTACCAGAAATTGGAACTACGAAAATATGCTACTTTCTCCCCCGCCGATTCGGCAGAATTCTGTGACCGCGGCACAAACAACACGAAATAACGAAAAAAAACACAAATTCCTGGGACGTCCTCTCCTGCCTTACTCAGAGGCAGCCGCGGTCACCCTTCAGCCTTCCCAAACACTGAAATTCGATCCTTACCGGATCAGTTGGGCACTCTCGCTGCTCCCGTGGTCGGTCAGTCCCACAGGAAAAAGCATCGATCCCGGACGAGCCTCCATTTGTCGCGACACGAAATGGAGCTCTGGGCTGAAGTGGAACGAATCACTCTGAACGCCAATGTGGTGTGTAGCGAGACTCGTTTATTGTTTACATTACATCCCAATTTATAGACTCTTGTCCACTCGACTAACTACATGGTGATTGGATAGTGACTCTGTTACACAGACAGCACACAGCTCTTAAAGCACTATAATTGGTTAAAAGGGGTTAGATCCCACGTGGTAAGTGTTTTGGGTAGAATTAACAAACAAGGCCAGTAGAGATAGTATTTCCCACACGATAACACTGCAGTTGGGTTTCAGCTGCTAAGTTTCCCAGAGAAAGTAGCATATTTTCGTAGTTCCAATTTCTGCTAGAAAAATACACCAACACAGGGTTTTGGACGAGATGATCTCCAGCGGTTCCTTCTAGTCTCTATCATTCTGTGATTCTGATTCTGTTCCTTTGAACACAATGATCCCGACAGTCCTTACAGGTGGTAAAATTAATCTATAGATCTGATCCATATCCTCTAGGATAAGCTCAGACCTTTTTACTGTTCAATTAAGTGACTGCAAACTACTGAGTACTACTACCCAAATAAAGAGACAGTATTCACAGCTAACAGATCTCTTTGCCAAAGCAGCACAAACTCTATAAAGTTTATGTGAACACTTAAGGAAGCAATGGAATAATTTCCTAGCAGGACTGATCTTCTAATAAAGGTGGATTAGAAATGTGCTTCATGTATCCATAGATGTTTCTTTTTTTCTGTTTTGTTTTGGTTTGTTTTTCAACAGGCTTTTCTGTTTCTTACTGTTTCCTGATCTTCTTTTTTGTCTGGCTGATTTCGTTAGTCACTTCCCTGTACCAGCAGTATTGACCTTGGGTGTCATCATGATGAACAGTGCAATTTTACACAGTATAATTCATTTGAGAACGGTGTTTTACTGGCTTTAAGATCTGTACTGAGTCCTTCAAAAGTGCGCACCAGCAGAAGGCTCTTGGCAGAAAAATGGCATCTCCTGATCCTTCTTTTGAAAAGTGGCCAGGGTACACATGTTATGAAAAGGGAAAGAACATAGCAAAACATTAACTAAACTTAAGAGAGTAGGGCAAATTGTGGGCAAAACCAGTTAGCTCAAGATGCACAGTGAGCAGAGTAAAAACTGTAAGACAGAACCTGTCAGCAAAGAGGTCAAAGAAAAAAGCAGCAAGTTTGGGGGAAGGTTTTAATGAAATCAAAGGGAGTACCAGAACTCCAGTTCATGGTTTAACAGGATGTATCATTCTTACTGGGGCTTTAGAACTGTCCTCGGGCATCGCGTTCAAAAGTCTGATAGCTTAAAGAGTAGAGACTGGGGAAACGTATTTGCACCTGCGGAGAGGCATGGACAGCCATTCCATTTCAAATCAGTTAATCTAAGCCTTTGGAAATCAATTTCTAACTGTTTTTTTCTCCAAGCAGTCTCTTCCTTGGAGACAAAATGTTGTTAGATGTTGGTCAGGGGAGAACGACCAGCTTTTAAATATGGGAGAAATATGAGGAGAAAAGGGAGAAATAAGGAGAAATATTAGGCAAACAAATTCAAAGCCTGGCCACCAAGTCATTGGAGAGATTTTGTCAAACCTAAGGGAATCACCCAATGGTTTTCACCAAAGCCAGTATAAAGTATTCATCAAAGATATATATTGACAATCAAGAGGCAGAGCTGATATTCACAGAAGTGACGTGAAGATTTCTTGTACCTCTTTATACAAGAGCTATGGTTACTTTATCCAGAGGCTGACAGGCCTCTTAAGGGCAGTATTTGCAAGAGAGGAACTATTACTTTTGATGCAGCAACTGAAGGCACTATCTGATTTGAAACCACTGAAATGACTTGACTGAAGATTACTATGACAAAGGGGCTTCTCTGGCAAATAAAAAGTACAGTTATGTCTGCAGCTTGGGTTTGATTTAGGCAGCTATGAAATGCAGAATGAGGTTCCAAGTTCATGCTTTGTGGCCTTGCAGACTGAAATAAAGCTGATTAATAGAAAATCTCCTTTCTTCCAACACACTGAAATCATTATACCATAGGGATATGACCTTTTGCTCAGATACTCTTACACATTCATATCCAGGACTGACTGGAAGGAACTCAAAGGTAGATTTTATTCAGCCAATATAGTAGTTAAACCACGAACTTTGCTCCAGGCACCACAGCAATCTCCACCTTTGGCTTCTCTTTCATATTGACCATTTCAACTAAATATTCATTTAAAGCCTCAAGTTCCCAGAGAGAAGACTGATCTCAAAACTTACTCACTTCAGTGCTGAGAAACAGATATTCATCAATCTAAAACTTGGTCTATCAACCCTAACAAACACAACCTGCTCATGCAGAAAGGCATTAAAATTACCCAAGGTGCATTTCCTTCTTAGTTGGATGCTCTTTGCGGAGGCAGGTAAGAGCAACATTGCCCAGCTGTGTGTGAGGTTGTTCCAGGCCTTGTATCCTCTGTCCTGACAAACAGAAGGGCTTCAGGAAGCCCATTCTACTGACTACAGACACGAAGGAATCAGTAGGCTACCAAACAGACTTTTGATGGGCAGATGCAGGGGTGACACAGGGTATGGGAAGCTGCAGTTCAGTTGCAGAAGGACATTGAAAGGACTCCAAGTCACTTACTGGGTGTTGCAATGAGGAGTGCACACAGTCTGTGTTGCCCAAATAAGTATCGA
>NW_010389991.1:22714-29780 GCF_000710305.1 Buceros rhinoceros silvestris | reverse complement strand
ATATACTGCACTCACTTGCTTAAAGTAGGCTCTTACTTTTTTCCTTTTTTTTTTTTTTTAGGATTATGTCTTAGTATCAGATTTTGTGAGAAACTGGGACCACTGCCATTCATCCTGGGAGAGACAGTGAGCGAACACAGCTCCAAAGGGAACAGCTCACATTTATGGGCTTGTTTTTCTACATTTACCTCCTGTACCTCATTTCTGTTGCCTTAAACCAGAATCTGAGGATGATTTAGCTTGCTGCAGTCCATAAGGATATGGGGAAACAGGGATGATTTTATCCACGTAGGGAGTTAAGCTGCAAAGGAGAAACTGGATCCCTCATAGGTTGGACTGAGAGTTTGCTCCAGAAATGGATGAATGGTTATTAATTTCCCTGTTGTGACAGACTGGTCTTGTTTCACCTCCTTTCTTATACAGATCTTTTCTGGATCTCTCCCAAAGTGAGCTTCAAACTTGGGGTGTCAGGACAACATCCACAAAACCTTTACCCTACCTGGAGCTGTCCTGAATGCTGTCCTGAGATAGAAGGGGTCCTCTTGGGCGCAGAGATGAAGCAGAAGAAGAGAAAAGTCCTTTTATATTGTTGAGATCTACAGTGCCTGTCTCCAGGCTGTGTTTGAGTTGGAAGCGGCAGGAACGTCTTAGGAATTAGAAGAGGAGAGAATGGCAGAGACCGACCATCACAAGGTATAGCTCCTGACTGAGACATGAGGGATTCACCTGGGACGCACAGCGCTACTGCTGTGACCTCATTCCTCCTAAGGAGGAGAGCTGGGCAAAAGTGCTACTTGTCATGAAGCAAGTATTCTCATCCCTTTCACAGTGAAGAGCTAAGCTAGCAACACTCAGTCCGGACTATGTTTTGCCCAATGAAGACAGCTTCTCTCATCTTTTCCTGTTGTCCGGGAAAAAGGCAGACCTCACCTAACTGGCAGTCTGAGGTGCAAGCCAAGGCTCAGAGCCTGAGTTGCACCCTCCTGCTGAGCAGGGAGCAGTGGGTGGAACAGGAGACGTAGTCCTTTCTTCACTCCCCCAGGGTTTGCTCACAATCGTTCTCTGCTCTCTACAAGAATACTGGCTATGGCAAACACTTCAAAAGTAGAAACAAATCCAAAAAGGCAGATCTTCTCCAAATTGCTTCCTGTATACATTAACTGCGTAACTTCTTAAATAAAAATGCCTTTAAGAAAAAAAAAACAAAACCAAAACTGCATTTTTTAACTCCCTGGAGGCAGAAAAACAAGTAAGTGGGTGACAGAAAATGTGCACCTGTGAAGCACCACTTAGTTAAGTTACTGTAGTATCGATTCTGTGGACTGGGACAAGAAACAAAGTCAGCTCACCTCTAGGCAGAGCTCTTCAAGTCAACAATCATGAGATGAATCTTCCAACACAGTGCAGATGCAAGTAGTCTCATTAGCATAAACCAGGGAGTGCTGCTTCTCCTCCCTTCACTTGCCCTGAATGACCAGAGGGCAGATTCCAAAAATGACAATCCAGTGCTCTGGCATGTCCAGTCCCATAACCAGTACTCTTCAGAAGAGGCCGGCTGCCTGCACTTGTAAATCTGTCCAGCCATCTCAGAGACAAATACTACATTCATACAGGTTTCCTTGAACGTATGCTGTGCATTACCGCCAAGGGGCAGTTAAGGTCAGAGCGATGACAAGAAGTTAAATGTATCCAACTGGAAGAGGAATTTGATCTAACAAGGTGATCATCTTATTTGAACAGCTGGTCAAGACAGTTCTCTTTCCAATATGTGTAGAAGCCCACATTGCCTTCCTGTGATGTCAGTAAACAGAGAAAACCATAGGAGATATTTTGGCCTCAGTAAAGAAGGAACCAAGTAATCTTGTCAATGACAGGGACAAGTGCTTCCTGCATACACAGCTCAACACAGCTGTACAACATCTGATTTGTAACATTTTCTCCTAACTCTTGAGAACAAAATAAGGAAGGAATGAAGGGATCATCAAAACACTTATTTTCAGTTAAAATTACAGCATATAATTTGGTCTGATCAACACAATTACAAAGGCCTAGGGAAAATCCAATAAAATTGATTCATTACTGTGGAAATAACTTCACGCAGGAGTTGCAGATAAAAGCATCTTATTAGTTTATTTTTATGAGACACCATCAACAGCGTATCAGACAGTAGCACCATTGTTCATCCATCTAGATGAACTGACTGTCACTCAGAAGGCTTGTTTGGCTGATCCATTGAAAAGGAAGTTTTTCATACTGGCTCTAAATGTTGCTTATTTTCATTAGTCAAATAAGCTATACCAGGGTCACAAGATGTTATTTCTTTACCATAATGTGAGTGAACTCATAATCTTTGAAGATATGATATGCCAATGTGGCCCAACAATGAAATGTTACTGATGCTGTTGGAAATCAGAATATGTAAAATGGATTAACCGTGAAGGGGAGCTTAAGCCATTTTATCACAATAGACACTTTTCTTCTTCTTACGAACTAAGACTTAGCATTTCAGTAAATTTGAAAAATCAGTAAATTTGAAAGAACAAGATTTCAGATTCTTCAAAATGAGACTGTAGGAAATGAACCTGCAAGTCATAAAACAGAAGGGCCAATAAACTCAGGAATTAAAGGAGAATGTGAAAGCCTCCTCTGGAGAGCCAAAGCAGGTCTGGCAATCAGTCATATTTTATTTCAACAAAAACAAAATGCAGAAACTTACACAGATTTCGTATTCGGTGGAGAAACAAGAAGTATATGCCTAAGGCTGAATTGGGAAAAGACAATCTAATGCATTTGTACTCACAAGTATTAACACACTATTAGCATTAGTTTTGCTAAGCGATGTACAGATGTTTGCTCTTTACCTGTAAGTTGGCATTTTTGAGGAAATTCTCACACAGGTTTTCATTTTCGGCCCAGAACTCCAAGTCTTCATGTCAAAACAATAATGATGCTTGCTTACAGGCAAACCAAAAGATTTCCTTCTTTCAACAAGAGTCTGTTTCAGGCAGATTTTGATATTAGAGCTTTGAGACATGTACAGTCACAGAAAACACCGTCTTTAATGTCTGAGCAAAGATGAATTACATGTTTTTAAAATGCACTGAAAGATCTGAAGGTAGATTTAGTAATTCTTACTCATTCAAATTTCCAGTTCTAGAGCTCAATAAATCTCTGAAAATGTCTTCCTTCCACATTATCAGAAGCCTTGGTAATCTCAGTTCTGGATCTTACCCAAGACATATGACAGACCAATGCTTTCAGGACTCTGAACTGCAGAAAGACGGAGATGTGTCCCTTTCCTTTCCTGCACTAAAAACTCCAAAATACCCACACGACTCATTCTTCAAAACAATGTTTTATCAGAATTTAAAGCAAAAACCTGAAGACCTTCAGCATGCACATCCCTGCCTATGCTCCCATACCAACCTGCTATATTCAGTTCTGAGTAGGCTACTTGCCTTCTTCCTCCCAAGAAGTGTTCTGCCATTCTCTGAGGTGTGGCATTGGGTCTAGTCCCTGCTGAAGGGTCTAGTCCAGGCAGACCTCCCATTCTCCTCACACACATCCCAGTCTGTGCTGGTGATTGTTTTTCTCTAGTTCTCTGACACTGCTGGGATGTCAGGACTTTATCCAAAGTAATCAGGGGCAGCTGCTCTCTCATCTTCCCCTCTCCAGGTCCACATGGGCCCCGAGAGCAGCAACCAGAATAAAAACCTTCTTTTCTGCAAGACCCCCACCCCCCCTCAAAAAACTCCTAAATAATTCTGCTCCTTCACAGTCTGACAGTTTTCTTACTCAGGAGCACTTAAGGAAGTGACAATGTTCTCCTCTAAGATGGCAACAGTTATGCAAGACATGCGGTACATTTCACGAAAAAGAAAAGGCATACAAGAGCATACAAGAAATTGTAATTTTCTTTAGCCATCTGCAAACAAGGATAAACACTGAATAAATTTTGGAGAATCCTTGCAATCTTACACTTTGTTTTTTCTATTTTTCTATTTAACATTATTTTATCACTTTTAGAATATTTCCCATTAAAGCTAGATCTAAAATGCTCCTGTTATCCCACACTTTTCTTTGATTTTTGGCAAAATTTTGCACCAAGGCTGGCACTTACGGGTTAGTTCAGGAGACTAGATACAATATACAATGGGCCACAGTTTTCATAGTTAATTCTGCTTCACCTTGTTTCCCCCATTTTCTTACCATTCCCCTATCACATAAGGTTTTTCTCCCCCTCTACTATTTTCTTTGTATATATACTTCTGCCATATTTTACAGTTTTCCTCCCCTCTTTCTTTTAATTTTCCAGGTCCCGAATTACACCCTTGACAATTTCCATTACTCTCTCCTCTCTCTTCTTTTTCCCACGCCCAGTTCCTTCTTACTCTGTCTTTGACTTCTTTTTTTTCAGAAATGCCTGCTAATTTTTCCAATGCTTCTTGCACTCCTGCCTTCAGCCCCTCCTCCAGGATTCATCCATCACTGCCTACATTCACAAAGAAAACTTAGCCCCTCTCTCACTCGGACAAATGCCTTAGTATGTCCTGCACCCATGCAGAAAATTCTCCATCTCATTTCATCTCTGACTTCCAGAAGCTCTGGAAACTTAGGAGGCACCACTCAAGACCAGTGTCCTAGCACACAACAGGTTGTCCCACAGGACCAGTAGAGAAGCCAGGACCTAAGTCTCAAAAGAGGAGGATTTTCCTAGCTGCACTAACAACAAAGCACTGCTGATGCTGGCAATGGAGGGAATGATGGGGATGTGCTCACCTGCAGACAGACACCAACCTATGTACCCTGAGGTCAGCAAGCTGGCAAGCTGCTGCTGAATAGCCAGACTGAGGACATGATACCTGTGGGTGGGAGTGTTATACCCCCAGAAGATAAGGCACGTCTGCCAGTGGCTTGAGGCAAGACTTGACTTTGGCAGTCTGCCTCACAAGATGTAGAAGGTAAGATTCTGCCGTGCAACAGTGACTCACTTCTTTCCAACAGAGTTAATAGTGCTACCTTACCAGAATGGTACAGTATCATCTGGAATTTCAGTTAAGAATTATGATAAATGTTCTTTTTTCTCTTCAGTGCCCTTTACTCACATGCAGGTTGCTAATGACTTTATATTCTAAATCTATTATCTCACAGTTTAAACAGCTGGTGCAAAAACCCTTCAGTATTCTAGAGATGCCAGCACAATACCTACTAAGGCAATACAAAAAGCCCAAAACAATCCCCCAAAAGCAACAAAGCAAGAAATCTGGCACAAGGGGACCTAAACATCAGCATTTGAAACTTACCTTTTAGTTTTATCTTCTGCCACAGACAAACAAACCTCTGAAGAAAACTAGCTGGTTGGGTATCAACCACCCATGTTTTAGGCATCTTGAAGAAAAAAGCCTTGTTCAGGCAATACCTTAATGAGGAAGAAAGGCAAGCTAATGCCAAAGATTTTTAAATCCTCTCACCTTCTATTAGCCTAGTGTAGAGAGTTGTATGCTGTGCCCATCACTGAGGTGCAGCAACGAAGTTGACTGTCAAGGATTGGCAACAAATGAGCACTAAGCTGACTTTTACCTTCCCGTACTGCTCATGAACCTCCATTCACCTGGAACTAACGTGAAAAATATGACTAACTTGGCTTTTAAGTCACTGTACTTTATTTTTTCCTGTTCAATGTAAAAACGGTGGTAGGCTACCTTAGGAAGGATCATCAAATAGCTTTCAGAAATGTGATTGTCAGACTATTTCAGTGTCTGTTCTATGCTTGAGATTTCTCCCCCCAGTTATATATCATACTACTTAGGTTCACTGGTATGCATGCAGTGCTAAGAAGCCATATATATTCTCAGTGCCACAAAAAAACACTGAAATCAGTGACACTGTTGATTATTTAGAAGTAATAGAAGCAAACTAAAAAAAGAACAAAGATCATGAAGCTAAAATAGCCCGAACTAATCTATTTTAAAATTCTGAGTTTATTTTGACAATTTTGCAATAAGCATTATCAATTGTGTAAATAACCATTCAAAAGGATAGATATTTTATTAGCTGTGTATTTTATTACTGCTTTTAGATTCCTTTTGTCTGAAAATTAAATTCCCTCACTACTGTGCAAATTTCTACCAGAATCAAATAATACATACTACAAAAAAAAAAAAAAAAAAATTCTGAAGCAGGGTAGCTTTCTTCTTTCTTCCCTGCAAGTAAAGCCATTCTTCACAATTGCTCAGAAAACAAGAGAAAGTCCATTAGAATCTTCAGACTCTTAACAAAGACTGTTGGCTAATGTTACTAGTTTAAAAGGAGATAAGCCATATAATTTTACAGGAAGCAACCCACTGAATCCTTCGGCAAACACAGCTTGGCAATCTATCTTCAATTCAAAATAATGAGGTGGCAGGAGCATGATGGAGAAATAAGTCTTCAAAAACATCACGTAAGGGAATCCAGCTGTGCTTGTATAGTTTCCAGCTATTTAAAGGAACAAAAAAGAGAGAATAAACTCCACTCATATAAAATGTTGTTTAGAAACATGCAAACAGAAAAAAACCCACATTCCAGTATCTTCAGCTATGCATACTAAATCTATTCACATAGCAATAAAAAAATCCTGTACTCATGAATATTTGTTTTTACATGAAGCTATTAGAATTCATTGCTGCAGTTTAAATATTCAAATTTTAAAGAAACAGTTGTCTAAATACTGCCTTTTTTACATGCACAGATGTTTTGCTGTGAATTTCCAATGCATAATAACAAGGAAAAGAAATAATAGAGTTCATTTTGACTGGATTACGAGCCAGGCATTTCAACTGAAGACGTAACACAAAGAGGCTTTTTCCAGAGAGCTCCTCTTTGTTAATCACCAGCTACTCCTCTCGATCTAACCGCCAGGTATGCTTACAATGATTCAAGTCTTGCCTATCGCAAATCTGAACGCACAGGCTCTTCCTGAAAATGCTTTACATGATCAAACAAATCCAACAGCCTTAATTAAAGTTGGATCCCTTTTCCTTCCAGTTTCATTAGATTTAATTCATACAGGCAACACTTCCTGCTG
>NW_010389991.1:21684-22631 GCF_000710305.1 Buceros rhinoceros silvestris | reverse complement strand
TGAGAATCATAAGGTGTTTACAAAGAAACCATAGAACTGCAAAGTCTACAGACCTTATTATAGAACTCAAACAGCTCCTCATGATTAAATTCTATAAACATTTTCTTCAGGTTCTGTGAAGGAAAAAGAAAAAAAAAAGAAGGAATAAGCACGCTTTTTTCCTCTTCTCTTTGGTATTAATTCCAGTAATTGAGAATATGAGATTAAGATAAATGAAAAACAATGTTTGCGGCAGTTAGTCTTCCTTTCATTCGCTACAATGACCCTCATATACGCATATTCCATTTCAGTGAAGAATTCAAGTCTCCAGGTACCTCTGTTCTCCTGATGTGAAGAAGAGTAATAAAAAATTCTACGAAAATTATTTTGTTACCTTATTTTTAAATCAGATTAAAATGAAAGATTACAGTCATCTTTCTCAGCAGTCCAGCTAAGATCTGGTAAATACCATTACGCAATGAGAAAGTTCGCACTGCATTTGATTGAAGTTGCACAGCTATTAATGTACTGCACCAGCACAGAGCTAATACTTCTATTCATTAATCTAACAGTTATGATCTTAGCATGCTGACACTGCTACAGGCATCTATGCCCGGATTCAGTCTAAGTTAACAACACAACAGCTTCAAAGCAGTTCTTAAACACCAAAAAAGCAAAATAACTCAACTGATAGAAACCACTGTGGATAAAACAGATGGTAATAACAATCCTCTGCACGCATGTGCTCATGTCTCATGAAGTTTTAAATTAGAACTTCTGTCCTGCTAACTTGCTTGCAAGAAACAGGTAGTTTAAAGCCTGCTCCTTTCAATCACAGCGCAGATCTACCCAGACTGTTTCTAGCCTCATTTCTTCAACTATGCTTTGTCAATTTACTTCTTTTTAAATAAATACCTAACTATTACTACACATTCTCTGTGTTGTTGCTAGACTTTCCAAGGCTTGGG
>NW_010389991.1:16776-21563 GCF_000710305.1 Buceros rhinoceros silvestris | reverse complement strand
TTCCTGAGGCTAACAGCTGCACTTTCACAAACACTAACAAGGCTCTTTGAAAACCGAAACTGTGAACACCTCTGCTCACAAAATATTACCAGCTGAAATAACAATGCTAATTTTGCTTAATTGGTACCAACTTCATGTCCCACTTAAGATAGTATAAAACCGCCTATTTATCCATTCAGCTTAAATGAACAAGGACACTTTTGCATACAGCCAAGGCTGTGGGCCAGATTCTGTGTACTCTCATACCAATGCAAGTCTCAGTTTAAGTCAAATAATGATGCTGAATTTGGCGCACCAAATGCACAAGAGCAACAGAAGCCCTGAGAACTCAGGATAAATACCGCTTGGTGCCTGCCCCTCAAAAGAAGCTGTACGACACAGGAAAGGGATAAAATGACTGGGGCCAGCCTGTCTGGTGCAATTCCTCCTCCCAGCTCTGCAGAAAGAAGGATCCTTTCCAACAATTTCAGGAAGGCCACAAAAGCCTAGAAAAGGACCAGTGATTTGCATGAGAGACCAATCTTCCCCCTCTGGGAAGGAACAATGCAATTCTGGGAATCGTATGGTGAATACAAAGTAAAACTACCAGGACAGCAGTCCTCTTTGCCATGACTCCAGCTGATCCTCCCTTCAAAGAGCATAATGCTGTGACAGGGAAGTAAAAGCAGTTTTAAAGGCTTTCTAACAGCTACGAAACAAAGAGAAAGCAAACAAGTGGTTTCTTCAGAAAATTAAGTGGGTAGAGGAAAGAAGGAAGATAAGCTAATAGCAAATGGATCTACCATTTCAGCCTGGATGTTTGCTCGGTATTTGCCATTCCAGAAGGATTTTGGTGTTTGAATGGAAGGAAGTGACACTGAAAAGAGGAGGATCAGAATAAAAGGAAGAGATCATATATCTTTAAAGTTTATCAGTCACAACGAATAGTCAGTGTCATCTCTTGTATGGTTTTTGGCAGAAGAGTCTGCTGGGTTTTGCAATGCCTCCAGAGTGGGTAGCGGGTGTGTGACACCTCCAACCACCGGATCTCATTTCTCCAACCTCAATGTCTCATTCAAGATGGGCATCTTCTGGTACTACTTCGGATCAGCATGCAAGGTCAACTTCTCACATATACATGCAAAAAAATATATTAATTGAAAACCTTGTTATTTATATTTTCCTCTAACTACATTAATTACTGTAAGTTATAAGACTGGGTATGCAAACAAAAAAGTGTGGTCATTTTAATTCAGGTTCTTTTTATATGTATACATATATATAAACAATCCCACTATGTTTTATGAACAGGCTGAGATCTCTCTTTCCATTATTATTTAATAATCACAATCTGATCACTAAGACAAAATTTATGTTGCAGTGTGGCAGGCAAATGTCTGGGGAGATCTAAAAGAAAGCATACTGTGACAGGCTGTGCTTCTGATCTGGGGTGGGGGTGGGAGTGTCAATGGGAGAGAGGATACAACTATCTTTTATGAAATATGTTGCTTATCTGCACTTAAACCTCTGCTAAAACAGAATTGTTTCCATGTGTAAAACCTGATATACCTCCTACATCACTTTAGTAGGCAGTAGTATCACAAAAACCCAAGCAGTAGTGTGGCACCAGTTAAAAACACTGTTTTATGATATTTCTCACTAGTCTGAGTCCCTTGAGCAATGTGCCAAACGATCACTGTTATGTGATCAGGAGTTCCTGTATAGACCAAAACCCAGTCATATCATAACTAGATGCCTACAAGAAAAAGGTACATCTGAGTAGGCTAATAGCCCCCCATCTTTAGCTAATACGTCCATTATTCATTTATTTGCTTTATTCCATGTGAACACAAACAACTGTAACTAAAACAATGTGTCACAGGACTAGGTTACCATCCAGTTCTTTAATTACTCAGTAAAATAGTATTAAAAATGACTGTATGGTTAGAATATTGCTAAAATCCACTGAGTAGGCAAATTCCTAACCTACTTTATGGAATTTTGCTCAGATAAGGATACAAAATTACAAACTGCAATAATTTTTCAACCAGAACTAAAACATAGGATAAAAACAAAAATCAGTTTCAGCTTACTGACTTAATTAAATCTCACTGTGCGTAGATAGCCTCAACCTATTTATGAAAAGTGCAGCTAAGCTGCCTCTTTTTATCTGCACACACAGGTTTTCAGATGTTGTCTCTGACTTAACATATGTTTCCCAGAAAGTAAAAAACAAAACAGTAATTTGTTGGATATCTAACTGCCTTCTTTCTTCTATCAAGTATATATTCTCTTTTCCTCTTTCCTGGTAAATTTCCTCCCATTCCTCATCTTCACTCTACTCTCTCCCTCGCTTCTGGCATATGATATTCTCTTTGCTGTTTAACCTTCACGTGAAAGAAAACTAAACAGAGTAACCAGAAAACTACACCGAATTTATTCCCTTTGTCACACTCAGTCACTCTAATACTTCTTCTAATGACATCCCAGACTTTGTCTCTGTGGCAGTACTACCTTAAGAGTTTTAGCCTTGCAAGTGACAGATTATGTTTTTCAGTGAAGACAAAAAAACATCTAAAATACCAAATGTTTGTTCCTTGGGCAGTTTAGAAAACGTGGTGACAGGCTTTTTGTCTGATTCAATACTCATGAAGAGTGGCAGGGACAGGACCGCAGTGATACGCTCTGCAAGCACAGCTGAAGAAGTGATGTGGTTCATCTTCAGCCAAATAAAGTTGCTGTTAAGCACAAGGTGTTCACCTGCTGTAAAACACAACCAGGCATTGCATTTACTACCGGAAGAGTCTGCAAGAATTGCAGGTGTTGCCCAAGACAAATCTTTACATCAATCTGAATCCATTGCAAAGAATATGCTAATAAGTTTTCTGAAACGTATGGTTTAACATATTTGGTCGCATATTGCTACTGAATGTATTTTTACATGTTAAAATAAAATTTTAGTGCCATTTTGCCTTTCTAGATCTAGATGGAATTTGATTTCATTCTCCCTCTTCTCCCTGCTCAGGGTGTACCAATTCACAATTTACAGCGTCCTGAGGACTGTGAAGTAAGTTTAACTGGTTAGTGTTGTTTTCTCCCCATATCTATCTTCTCATTTACATTCTGGCATAAATTTTAAAAATATAACTTCTTCACCAGTCTCTAAAACACCCGTGCAAAACCATATTTCCTTGGGGGAGGGGAGGGGAGGGAGAAAAAGGAAAGGAAAATGAAGATAATGTTGACTGCACCAAATCAACATTAATATGCTCTCCTCTCCAAAACAGCTCTTCTAAATGTATGGCTAATTCTACAAAGTAGTCACAACCATTTAATATACACTTAGCTTACAACCACCAGCGAACAATTAGTCAAACTTTTAGCTGAACTTGATTATCAGCAAAAAATGATGATGATTCAACTACACTACAGGATATAAAAGAGTTTCCGATCTCCCATTGCCTCAGCTAAAAATTTTTTTTAAACATGAATACCTTTCTTCTGTATAAAGTTTCTGTGGAAACCATTCAAAAAAAGTCTTCAGAAAGAGAGGAAAATTCCCAGCTATAATCAAAGGATTTGTTTTGGTATTTTATTTTTTTTTTTTAATCCAGTGCTCTAGATACTTCTATTTTAACATACTACTGCAAAAGGCTTTATTACTAATGACAGTTTTGCAATCTGATTTATTGCCCAGCTGTATTCCACACATTTAACTCTCCCACCTCAAGCAAAAAGCACAGAGCCAGGCACTAACAGTTATAAATAAAAGGCAAACTTCTGTTTTTAAAGATAACTTGAATATGAAAAATTGATATTGTTGTAACAGTTCTCAGCTGCAATAGCTGTAACTACTTTTACGACGTTGCAAAATAAATGCCAAGTATTCTGAAGCAAACAGATGGAGGGACAGGCTGGTTTGTATATCTAAATGTCTGCTGATAATGGTAATGTTCTATGACTGAGCACATGTAAAAATTTATAGTAGATTCAGCAAAAGTTTGTTAATAGTAACTACCTGAAGTGGCACATATTCCAGTCTCCATATTTTAATATAACCTTTAATGCTATCTTGAGACACATCTCAATTAGGTTTAACAGAAGAATATTTTCACATTTCCTTTCTATTCTCCAATTTCTTCCTATTAGATAACCTTAAAATCTCAGATATAATGGAAGGATATGGATAATTAAGCAGTTTATGGTCAAATTCAGATGCATTCCAAAACAGCCCCCACTTGATTCTTAGTAGTCTGTATTTCCCTCTGGACCTATCAGTTTATGTGCTACATCAGTTCAGACTTCCTTTAAATGTCCTTGGACCCTGGAGAACCGTGTATTTGCTTCGGCACTTACAGACAGGAAAGGGTCTTAAGTTGGGTATCACAGAATTTGTCAGCACGTTTAAGCTGCTTGGTCAGAAAGATTAATTGTAGCCTGGTAAGAAAAGCAGAAACATTAAAACACACCAGCATCACTTCAAAGCACACCTGTTCCTTAACTCTCCACACTTAACAGACAGCAATTAAGACTTCTTTATATTCTTACAGCAATAGATGGATGTCATTCAGCTCAGGGATTCAGAAGAACACAGGGAGTTAAATACCAGCTTACATATTCCTAATTACCCTTCTTTCACATCATCAAAAATTTGACCTTCAAACTGCATTCTTCTTCCAAGTTTATTTTCATTTGCTATACCAAATAATTATTTTTGTAGAGAAAATATCGTACCTTGTGACTGAATTACGGGCATTTTCAAGTCTCAGTGTGTAACTGTTATAAAACAACATCTTGCAGACTAACCC
>NW_010389991.1:4120-16650 GCF_000710305.1 Buceros rhinoceros silvestris | reverse complement strand
CTGATTGATATATTAACATCTAGTTTGTACATACACTGCATTCTACCTTTCAAAGTTCCATTTCTTTTTCATAGAAGCTTAAGAACTGCAAATCCCCTGTGCTATTTAGGGAGATCAAAATCAGCAGCATACAAAGGATGTCTTTCCCTCCCTTTGCAATGTATTGCACAAAGCTCTGTGTTGATTCCCTAGATTTAATCAACGTGTTACTGGAAGTTGACAGTTTGGAGATATGTACAGATAATCTTACTCCAGCAGACAGAGGATCATCTAAGCATGTTCTCCTGGAAAGTGCATAGAATAATTAATTGCCTAGTCCGGTAGTGAGCCAACAGATTCTGCAGGTTTTTGGAGACCTGCAGAAGACCTGACATACTTCTAAACAGCAACAAGAACTGCCAGTCATTTCCATTTTCACTTCTCCCATTCGCTTCCACCCTAACAAAAATATCTATTACTGGCTGGGTGAACTGGTGCAAAGCTCCAGACAAGAAATGGGAAATAACTACTAAACAGACTACATGGGTTCGGACGATCACAGAGCAATAGAGGCAGACAGGCCCCTTTCTTCACAGTAGTGGGGAAAAATGCTTTTAAAACTGAGACAATTATCTGTAAACAAAGAACAACAGTTTTCACCTCAATACAACTAGTGAGAATAAATATCACCTTGCTAAAAAAAAGGATAGCAAAGCATTTTTTTCCCCAATAGATGTATCCAGAGAGAGGGTTCCTTTCTCTTGAATGTACTAGGAACTCCTACAAATAACATCATTAGGTTGGATAGTCTTTCAATGTTACTTTTGGACAGAAAATCTCCCAAAACGAGAAACCAAGAGTTGCAGGGTTGTCACTCGTATGCAAGGATTATGTTAAATACATTTTTACAAAAATATCACAGTGAACAAACACGCTTTTTGGGAAATCAGTTGTAAACGTGTAACAGTGCATGCATATCACAAGAAATAATTAAAAGCAGGTCTTTTGTACTGATACCTCCCTGTACACTCCACGCATGGAAAATGGCTCATAGAAGATCTACTGAAAGGCTGACTTCCTTCTATCCTGTTCTGCATTTTGTGTATACTTTCACATGCCCTTCCTTCCTTCCTTTGAAGGCAACTATACACAGTACAAATTCATTATTGATTCCTCACTGGTCTCCACATGGGATCAGTCACTAAAACTTAAAATCGATGGATGCTTAAAGCAGCCATCTGCACAAATATGGCACTGTAATTTCAGGATTCAATAGGAAAACGTATAATTCCCAAATACAGTATCCAGGAAAAAATGTGTTTGAAAACAGTCAGTTTCATTCACTAACAGGCTGCCACACAGTTACTAAGAATACCGTTGATTAATCTAAGGAACACACATCCGAATAATGACAACTTTCTTGTTTCATCTCTCACCTAATTTTGCAAATTATACTGTGTTCCTAATACTGCAGAAAGCTCTCTGAAGAAGCAACCTCACTAGAAGATTAAAACAACTATTGCCTTCCTTCCTATCAAATTTGACTGCATGAAGTGTGGAAAAAAGAGTCTCTGGGAAAGCACGTACACCCTAATTGTCACATACTGCTTATACAGTGTACAGTCTGTAACTATCAGAATATAACTTTCTTCTTCAGTCAGACTTCTATTCTGACAATTAAATTATTTTATTCCTGAGAAGAAATTAAAATCGCTGATCCTTCATGTTTTGGTACAGCTTACTTGGCACAGAAATTATGATATTTAAAATCTGAAGCTCATGAATGCTGCCAGGAAAAACGGGGAGTCAAAACTCTGTGTTTCATTTATTTCCATGCAAGGCTATCATGCAAGTCTTCAAACACCATGAAGACCAGTCAGTTCACACTTCTATCCTAAAGATATCTCACATCAAGACCAATACAATAGTCTTACTGAATGATGAGGAATTCACTTACCTTCTTATGCTTGTACTTGCAGAGAACTACTGCTACGGTAAGCATGCTGGCATCAGAAATGCTTTCAAGCTTTTCTGACCTCATACGTTTGCCAAATCTAATCCCAGCCAAATTAATTTTTTACAAACTACACATGAAGATGTCACGTAGGTATGATTATGGAATATTTCCATTATTGTACTCAGAAAGTAATCCAGTTCCAGGAAGCTAACAGAACTGAGTGTAAATATTAAGTTAGCCTAGCACTGGCATCTGAAAACTTAAAATTATAGACTCAAATGGCAAACATTACAACTTGGGTAAGCATCTTAGGACAGCAAAGCTCAGCCTACAGCACTGAAGACAGACACTGATAGATCTCTTTGTAGACATAAAACCACCTGTAACAAGGAGAGCAGGTCAACACTGTGCACAGAGTGTTTCAGAGAGCTTCTCACACTGCTTGTAGCTGACATGACTAACACAGAATTGCAAACCCTTCATGTTCAAATCACATACACATCTAATGTTGGGTATGAAGAAAGCTGGACTTAAAGAAAAGCTCAGCTGTGATCCAAACCACATAGAAAGCCACCTTTTTGGTCTCTACTAAAAGCCAGACAAAATCTGCTGTGTTCAGGGAAAGAAACTTGGGTTACTATGTGCATCCACATCCAGAGCCACTGCTACAACAGGAATTTTATGTGGTGTAGCCATGCAGATGAGTAACACTTTAACAAGACTTAGATGAATGGAGGAAACTGGCATCTTTTTGCAGCATTATCTTCTGTGCCTACCTGATTCAATAAGATACTGCAACACTGAATTGTTTTACCACAAAAGCCCTTTCCCCATCACCAGAAAACCTGGAAGTATCTGTTGTTTCTACTGAGGGACAAGAAAAGAGGCTGGATAAAAGATGCCAGCAGTAAGAGGAAAGATCTAAAGAAGCTCAGATCCACATGAAATTGATGTAACTGATGTGAAAATACCCTTTCAAAAAATCTGCTTAAATATTTACAAAACATCAAGATTAGATAATTTGTAAATTAATTCTTTTCTTTGGGATGGGTCACCCAGAGTATCACCAGTTTGGATATTGTTAGGCAGACAAGCAAAGATAAAATGTTGGGTTTTTTTCTTTCTTTCGTCTGTTAAAAGGGTGTTAGTAGCTGTCAGCAAGCACATCTCTGATCTCCAGCGGGCAAATCATTCCAGCAGCTACCAGCGGGGTACTTCCACACAAGTCTCAGCTGCTGGAAGAGACTGGAAAGCTATGCAGGAGCGAGGTATATTAGCAGTATAGTCCCCAGCAGGGTCAAAGACAGAGCACCTAGGGAGTAAGATTGCATGTATATTTTCTTTTTTCTTTTTTTTTTAATCTTATTAGGAAGTCACCTAGTATTTTTACTGAATTCTAAGAAATAGAATGGATGTACAGCTTTTGCCACAATATTCACAGTTGACAAATAATGCCAGCCTCCTGGCCAGTATTTCTTCCTTGACAGAAGCAAACCAGAAAGGCCCTGAATCTTGGCTACCCATTTGGATCTAGGGGGGAGTGGGATGAAACAGAAATCACCACCCTGACACAAGCAAAGGCCAACTTTCTCAGGCAACAATGGCACAGTGCAAAACTGGAAGAGGTATTCCCAAATTGTACAAAAATGGTTTTCCTTTTTTGCAAGGATTAAAAAAAAGAGAAAGACTTGGTGGTCTTTTCTGATTATGACTCTGCAAAATTAAGAGGAGTGTGGAAACACAACCACATATTATGAAGTAATTCACCAACAACTTTTCTTCTACAGTTTGTCTCTGAAGGTTACACATGTTCTAATGATGCAAAAATTAGCTACTTTGGATTTTAGACAATGTAATTTAGTGATATTCTTGCTTCGTTACTTCTGCTGAAAAGCTATTTTAAGCTCGATGCGGTGGCTAGGTATGAATTCTCACTGCTTACTAAGAAAACTGGACAGAATGCTAAGGACAGAAAGTACTACAAGTGCTGTGTAAGCACTTCACAAAGAGTGAAGATGAAATCAAACACTCACCCACAGTTTCTTTCAGAGCCAGAATATGAATGTAAGTATATAGGCAATATCCTCTCAGGGAAGAAAAAAACAACTTTTGGCTAACATAAGCAATTGGAAATGAGGGTATCAAATCCTCTTCTATTTTCTTCAAGTCTGTGTGCTATTGAATTATAGTTCATACAGGTTGCTTTAAAAGAAAGAGATTAACGTGAAGGAATACAGTACACTAGATACGGATTATTCTACAGACCTAGAGTACAACGCAGTATGCAGGCTGGTTGCAATGGTTTCAGTCAATATCAAACCAAAGATACTTTTTATTTAAACAAATCCATTTAGCTCCAAATTAATTACATTTTCTCTTTCAAGACAGCATTGCATGATGCTAAACTGAAACAGGAATAAAAAAGTGGTGTTATATAGAGTAATCTTTTCATAAAGATATAAGTGAAATTAATATTTGAACTATACTTAATGTTTTTCAGTTTTTCACCTCTTTAACATACATGTTCTTCAAAAGGAAAAATGGAAAAACAAGTTGTTACAGGTCAGTTCACAAATGCTATTTTGCCTGTATGAAAGATTTTATAAACTCATGTTTAAACCTACGTTTAAGATTTAAGTTAGTTCTTCCAGAAAAATACTGAAAGCTTATAATTTGTTCAATGTCTTGCCCACATTGATCATAACACAGGCTTTAAAGTGTAATATATGGAGTAGTCATTGATATTTATATTTGCAATCTAGGAAGTTATGAAACTTTTAAAATAACCTAAAATGTTTCCAGATTTTTCTTGTATCTCCTCCCATATATGGAGAGAATGCCAAGAATATATTTGCTGACTACCAAAGGTTTTAAATTTGAAAGAATAATATACAAAGTAAGTGTTTAAAAATACTTGTTTTAAAAATACTTTCCCCTCCTTTTAGTCATGAGAAGGTTTTCAACACAGATACCGTTCCCTATGACATTGTTATCTCTGACTTGGAGAGATACGGATTTGATGGATGTACTGATAGATGGGTGAGGAATTGCCTGGATGGCAGCATGCAAAGAATTATGACAAATGGCTCAATATCTAAGCGGAAAGCAGTAACAAGCAGCATCCTGCGAGGGTCCGTACTAGGACCACTATTTACACAAATAGTGGGATTGAGTGGAGCCTCACCAAGTCTGTGGATGACATCAAGTTGAGTGGTGTAGCTGGTACACTTGAAAGTAGGGATGCCATCCAGAGGAATCTTGACAATCTTGGGGAGTGGGCCCATGTGAACCTCATGAAGTTCAAGAAGGCGAAGGGCAAGGTCCTGCTCCTGGCTTGGGGCAATCCCTGGTATCAATACAGGATGGGGAATAAATGGATTGAGAGCAGCCCTGTGGAGAACAGCTGGAGAACTGGTGCATGAAAAATTGCATGTGAGCCGGCAGAGTGCACCTGCAGCCCAGAAAAGCAACTTTATCTGGGGTTCTATAAAAAGAAGCATCTCCAGCAGGGAGAGTGAGATGATTCTGCCCCTCTGCTCCGCCCTGGTGAGACCCCTGCTGGAGTCCTGTGTCCAGCTGTGGAGGCCTCAACACAGGAAGGACGTGTTGGAGCAGCTCCAGAGGAAGGCCATGGAAATGATGCTTGGGCTGGAACTCCTCTGCTGTGATGAAAGGCTGAGAGATGGGGTTGTTCTGCCTGGAGAAGGAAAGGCTCTGGTAAGGCCTTATTTCAGTACTTTAAAAGGAGCTCGTAAGAAAGATGGGGAGAGAGACACTTTTTACCAAGGCCTGTAGCGGCAGTACAAGCGGTGGTGGTTTTAAACTGAAAGAAAGTAGATTTAGACCAGATAGAAGAAGAAATCTTTTACTGTGAGAGTCATGAGACATGGGAACAGGTTGCCCAGAGAAGCTGTGGATTCTCCATCACTGGAAATGTTCAAAGTCAGGTTGGATGGAGCTTTGAACAACGTTATCTAGTGAAAGCTGTCCCTGCTCACAGCAGGAGGGTTGGTCTACATGATCTTTAAAGGTTCCTTCCAACTCAAACCATTGCATGATTCAAAGATACATGTCTTCTTAAAATGGAACATAATTTTACAGACAGAAATACATTTTAATACTCATACTACAATATTCAGACAAATTAGAATGAAGTCCGTTAATACTGAAATAGCTTGGTTTTAATATTAGCTTTCAATATAACCAAGTCCAAAACAGCTAGATCTTCTCTTCTTAAGACAAAAAATAAGGTCATGGTAAAGGGAACAATGAAGAAGAATGATAAGCAGATATGACAATTTAAAAAAACCCTTTTTCTAACCTGACATAATGACACACAATGTTACAAACACACATGCAGTTTTTACATACACTGGGGAATTCAGCTTAAACAGCGAAAGAGGAATATGATGGTGACGAATACTCCCAGGAAACTGTTAATAGCTGGTTCCTCACTGACTAAATTGGAACTGCTAAGTCTGGCTTTCCTTTATACAACAGAAATATTTTCCAACAATCTCAGGGAAAACTCATCTATCTTGTACATTCTCCCATATTTGGGGCAGTTACACACCTTTAGGGTATGACTATTCATGTACAGTAAATTGCTTTGGTTTTAATTTTCATGATTCACATATTATTCTTTCTGTGGATTTTGCACTTTTTTCCTTAAAAAAAAAAAAGAGGAAGTAAGGGGGACTGAAATATCTCAAGTTCAAATTAGGCATATATCAGAGACAAAATGAGACTCTAGACTTACTATTTTCTCCTATTTAGTACCGAGGCAGTGCTCTATTTGCATTCAATGTGCAAAACAGTGCACTGGAGAAAAATCAACTTGGGAAAACAAATAGTCGACAGATGAACTGATGAACCAGAAAGATACCCTAATTAACCTGGTCAGGTACTCGGTTGAGGCCTCAGGGTGACAGCAGTCTTATGAAAAAGCATATTAAGTGTATCTGCACTCTCTTACTGTTGAGTGACAGGAGTAACAGTTGCACGCACACTAAAGGGAGATGCCATCAGATTCCAGATATGAGAAGAGTTTTGTGACCAGTGGAATTACTGTTCTACAGCCCTACATAGAGGAGAGTTGCTAAACAGTTGCTTTAATGAAAACAAATAGTCCAATATGCTTGGGACCATTATTTTAAAGGGATTAAAGTACTATTGTACAGAAGAATCAATTCAGTTTGGATTGTTCTGGATATCTTGGAGATAAACAGATTAACTTGACTGCGAGAACTCTGATGCCAGGCGAAGGTAGTATGAGTTCAGAAGGTGCCTAAAGAATATGAACACGCCTTTAAGATCATCAAGTCCAACCACTAACCCTGCACTGCTAGGCTACCACTAAGCCACATCCCTAAGCACCACTTCCATAAGTCTATATTTTAAATACCTCCAAGGATGGTGATTTCACCACCTCCCCGGGCAGCCAGTTCCAATGTTTCGCAACCCATTCTGTAAAGAAATTTTTCCTAATATCCCACCTAAATACATCCTTCAATGACTCTACGTGCAAGACAAGAGACTCAGTGTCTTAAAGAACAACCCATCGTATGAGGAAGAGAAGGGAGCATTTGCCTCTGTTAGCAAGAACACAGCCATTGGGTGGAGAAGTGATTCACCTCTGCTCAGCAATTATGAGTCTTCACCTGAGACACTGCATTTGAGTCCTGCACCCCTAGAAGCTGGTTTGCTTGGTTCAAAAACCGGGTTAAGCATGGGCAATCTAATTGCATTCTTATATGTAACAGTTTTAGCATTAAATTGTACCTCTATGACAGATGATTTTAGTTTAGCTTGTTAAAGATTACAAATCTTACCTGCTTAGAGAGCCCACTTTCTAACAAAGAATTATACTTATTATTATTAATAAATAATAACCATCTCTTAGCTGAAGAGTTGATAATGAATATAATTTTTATCCATCTACAGGGATTCAATTTCTCATAATTCAATTTTCATCTTTCAGATGGCCACTGTTGTTCGTTCTTAGAAGACATGGAACTGGATGCACAAGTAATCTCAATAGATACTGGCTGATCAGCAGTGACAGTAGCCAGAAAGATGATCTAGATAACTTCGTAGTTGGCCAGTAAAATTCACAATTGACAAGGGTCTTGAATCATCTATCCTAGGACCCAAAGACTTTGCTGACCTCTTACTTGTCAATCCTCTCCAGTTTAAAAGTGCTGCAACTGGAATCTGATTAATGATTTTTAAACAATGCAAAGTATTCCAGCACAACCCCCAAGAGCTCTGAAACTTTAAAAAGGGTATAAAGCATCCACAGAGAGAAAGATAGGACTGATTACCCAAAGGGTGTGGATCTCTATTAGTCACTTATACCCCTAGACACTACTATTCAGAGCAGCACCTAGCCATAGGGCTCTTGGTGTGGAATCAAAATGTTATGGTCTTACAATATGAGCTGCTAGATTCATTTCAGCTGTTAAAATGTGTTTAACAGAAAGTCACTAGGTTAATTTTGCATTACTGGTTGCATAGCCCATTCTCTCAGAATAAAGACAGCATAAAAACGCAAGGCTGAAATCAATTCTGTGTTAGTTATATATATTCTAGATAATGTGACATAACGGCAATCATGTACCCAACATTACAATTCTTCTGTGAGCAATCCGGTAGTGCAGAGACACTGTATTAATGATTGTGAAATCATGCCTAGACTCCATTGCGTAAACTTAATTGTGAAACCATGGCATTAGACTTAATTTCTTCTCCAGGTACTGCTGTGAAGCCGTACCACAAGGAATCTCATAGGGCATTATTCAGATGATAACAATAATGGTTACTACTTTGTAGCTGCATTTCAGTGAACTGCAGTGAACATATTATTATTTAGACTTTTTAATTTCTTTCTTTTTTGGCACCCTATCAGGGAGGCTATTCATGCTATATCAGGAATGATTCCTTCCACACTACCATAATGTAGAAAGCCAAACATCAAAGGAAAAAAACTTGTCCTAAAACCTGTGGGTAAATATTAGGAGCATATATGCAGCATTCACTATTTAAAATCTTATATTCTGTCCTTTTAAACATTTTTTTCAATTCAAGCTCTTTTAAATAACAGGGAAGGAAAACACACCTGAAATAACTAAACTGATTTTAGATATTCTACTTTTTAACAAAAATGGAAAGTACTCATGGGCATACTCACTTTATATAAACGCTTAGCACAAAAGAATTTTATTATGGTTAAGATATATTTCAGTGGACGACAGGAAGCAATGGAACAGGGGAAAAGTAACAGCTTTTAATGCACGCATTGAATTAATCCTACATCACTGTAAACAAAAAAAAGCTACAGTAGTAAATGAATGTCTACAGAAACACATATATTTGAGCTTTCCAGCATCTCTGAGAATTTACCTAATATATAGTACTTTTTTTTGCAGGTTTGTGCACCACCTACCACACAGCATGGGTTATATTGACTGTACAGTGCAATGCTTTCGTGATACACTATCTAGCCACAGCTCTGATACTCAGTTCTCTCTTTCGCTGAAAGATGAAACGGCTTGCAAACGCTTCTGCTGACTTCATTTTCCTCTTGATCCTCAACGCTAAAAGCTGAAGTTTCAGAACGGGCACTTTTGAAAAAGCTTAGGAGACTGTAAAAGTGGTAACTTGCCTCATACATAATTTCATAGTGGCAATTCATATTTTTTCATAAGGAGCAAAGTGCAGATTTGTATAAAAGAGTGGCAAAATCAGTTCCCTCATGTTTCAGTGAAGAGCAGTAACAGCTTGACTCTTGAGATATTTTTATTTATTTTCAAATCAAGCTTGGACATAGTTTGCATGAGAGATGATTCGATTTTCTACACTACCTAGGTTCTACTTCACACTCCAACTGAAAATGCATGAATCACACAAAGTAATGTTTTCTTGTGGCCCTTTATATATACTTTAAAAAAAAAAAAAAAAGACCCGCCTACAATATAAAAATGTTTCTATCAAAGAACTAGAAGTCTGAAATCTCATTTGAAAATTACTCATTTTTCAAAAAATCCAATTAATTAACAAGCAGGTTTGAGGCAAATCCATCTGTCCATTCCAAAAGACAATTAATATCTTTGCCCAGAATATTAAATCTAACATGGCCACAGAAGCGCTGACACTTAATTCAATACTGTACCATCTTGCTAGAGGGAAAATGTAGAGTAGCTCTTTTGCAAACCCTATTAAAAATGTATGAGACATTTTTTATTTTGGAAAGTTTAATTTTTTAATCCATAACACTAAATGCCACACACATTAAAAACCAACATGCATTTTAAACAAAGCAGGTCAGAACCAGGCAGCATATATTAATAACATGGAACCGGAATTAATTAGCATGGAACCGGAATGCCAGTCTTAACACGAGTAGTTCATGTCTGTAAGGCCAGCTGACTGACAATACAAATTTTCTCAATATGCAAACCTTTTGTCCCAAACTACTTTTGTGGCAACTGGGACGCACATGTCATGCAGCCATAAGAAAACAGGTAAGTGGCTTTATTTTGAAAACACATACCTGTACTTGTTTATGCCCAAGAAGAACAACTGGCAAGAGGACAGAAAAACAATTTAAGTGGGGGGAAAATTACGATTAAAGAAATCCAAGATACAAAATGCATTTCTTCTTCCTGCATTACAAATGTCTTCACAAGAGACTTTAAAGCACGCAATAGGAGTATCTAGTATTGTCACCGGAGTCAGACATACATCCTTGGAGAAGAAAGCTATTTTCTGTTGCAGTACCACAAAATCAAAGAATCTGGAAAACGCAAGCATATTTAATGCTAGACTCCGCTCCCAATCCAAGGGGATCCCGAAGCCACAGTGATACTCTCTGTAAAAATTTACTTTTCAAACTTGAAATCACCTCAACACCCCAGAAAGAAGCACCCATTGTTATGCTCTGCTATCCATAACTTCAACTCCATCTATATTCCATCAATTTCAATCAGTAACTTTTCTTCAGAATTTCTCTTCTCCCTTTATCTGTTTGAGGTTAAGTATTTCAAACACTACGGGATTGTTGTCAAAGGTCCCTGAAACTGACTCTTGAAACAAGGTGTCTGGCCTTGAGAACTCATTAATCATTAATTCATCCTTAACAAGTCTAACCAGAATATGGAAAGAACCATTGCACACATTTTTGTTTAAATGACAAAATAAACTTGGAAATACTCTCTTTGTCATTACAACTTTTGTTTAGTGTTAAAGTAATAGACCCAGCTGGTGCTTTCAGTTTAATTCTGCAGCAAAACGCAAAACCTGATGAATTCTTAAGCCAGCAAGCCACACAACAAATAAAACACCAGTAATTACAGCACACAGATCTGGAATAACAAAGGTAACAGAAATGAGTAGGCAGAGCTTCCCTTAAAAGGTAATTAGTTTTCCAGCTAAAAAAAATTTCTCATTTTGAAATGTCTTCTGTTTCACGGTGAACACTGAAACTGATGACTTTAGAGGTAGCAGTGTGCATCCCCATCAGACACCCTCCCAGATACCAACTGGATTTCTTGAGCCTCATGTGGATTTATCTGTCTGATAACCCTCAACAAACCTCTAGTCACAAGCTTGTCTCATCTTCCCTTAAACCCACATGAAATGTTTGCACCCACATTTCTGGGCAAGGCTTTCCAAAGGACTAGTACTCCTTATGTGAACATATCAACGCTTAAATTTTAATCATAAAAACCACATCCTGACGTATCAGCTCCCTTTATAGAGTTAGTATGAGTCAATGACAGTTGTATTTCTAATCTCAGTAAAAGCCTTCCCTCCATCTGTTAATTGTGATGCTATTGTCAAATTGAGGGGAAATATTAAGATGCTCCTCAAAGGTTATACTACATTTTATCCACTCAGCTTTAGAAAGACATGTTTCATAATGCAATAATGAGGGATTTCCTTTAACTCCCACAGCACCTTATCCCTTAGTTTTTCTCTGTCTTTAGTCCAGCTTTTCTTCCCTGAGGAATCCAGTCTCATCTCTACACATGGGACTCACAATGGGGGAGCCTTTCACCGTCTTTCAGAAAATAGAAGATGCTTCACTCCAGGAATAGGCAATATATGACTTTAGAATAGATATGAGCTTTAGAAACACAGGACTTCCTGCTTTTTAGTTGTAATCAATATACAATTATGAAAAGAACCACATGTTGATTCTGAATTTTTGTAATTCTTATTATGAAACTAGATCAGTAATGAAACAAAATTACTGCTCACTATCAACCGTCTTACAAACACTCATCCATTTCTTTATTTTTTCAACATACGTATAATTCCTCCAACTTTGCCCTCCCATTTCTAAAACTGAAAAAACCTCCCTTTCTTTTCCCCCCCCAAAAAAGTTGTTATCTCTTATAGTCAGAAATTTCAGAACTTTATATTATTTTTAAACACAATTACAAAGTACATTAATTAATTAAATTACAGTTTCTTCAGAATAAGTACATATTATTTCTTTTGCACTTACACTTTGCAAATGTAGGAACCCAATGATTCCTTTTTCTATCAAATAATGGATACGTGTGTTAACTATTCATAAAGTTATTAATTA
>NW_010389991.1:0-4043 GCF_000710305.1 Buceros rhinoceros silvestris | reverse complement strand
TATTAAATTTATAGTAAAAAAAATAATTTAAGTAGCAGCAGGACTAACTACTAAAAATCAGTCAGACTGCAAAAGGGATGTAACTGATTTTTTTTTTTTCCACCAACGTGCCTACTCCATTTCTAGGCAGTAAAATATTCTTCCTTCCTTGTTCAAAGGAAGGTGATCGCTTCAAGGTTACGCAACGTATGCAAGGTTATCACTTCAATGCATCTGCTTAGTCTCTCATTTCATAAAAATGTAGCCCGTTCCTCTACTGTAGAGACCTCCGAGCAACCTGGCTACAAAAATTAGACTCTGCCTACACATGTCTAAATACACTTCAAAAGCCCATATGTCTTCAGGTGACAGCATCTTAGATTAATGCAGAAAGGATTTCTACCTATCTAAATCTGGTAATGACCTGCAACAGTTGCCAGTTGTTTATCGTCTTGTGTTAAAAGAAGAGCTGATTTCCACGTAGGTACAACAGGTTAGAGCTGCACAGTTCAGAACAGTTCAGCTGACGCAATTTCATCCACAAACAGTAAACTGGGCAATGGGCGTGAACTTCCCAAATCCATGAAGAATGCAGACTCTTTGGTAGAATTTAGATGTTCCATGCTCATAATAGCTTAGTCTCTTCTAATTACCACAAATCATTACAAAGTTGATACACTACCACACGGCAGGAAGTACTGTCACCTAGCCACTCCAAAATCGCATCAACCACACATTGTTTTTCTTCTCTCTACCTAAACTTCACAGAGAAATTTTTCAGTAATAAAGCCACAACTTGTCTGAATTTAGCAAATATATTCGTATTTATTGAAAGCAAAATAAAAGTATTTAATAAAAAAAATTATTTATAGCACACAGAGCACTGGTAGCCATTAAACTGCCTCATGTTTTTAATGCAATTGAGGACACTTTATTACTGGGTTGGATGTTGTTTGTTTGTTTCAGGAGCTGAGCACCTAAAATTTGATCAAAAGAACAAATGAGAAAACAAGAATAACATTTAATCATTCATATATATTAATTTGTTAATCCAGATTTATTTGCTTTCTAAGGTTGTATCTACTTCCCCATCACAAGCCATGTGATGTGTATCATTAAGGCTGTGTAAAAATTCTAATTAAGACAAAGTAATATTTTCATTGTCTTTAACAGAATTCTATGATTTTAGTCAGCAATTGTATTAATATCACTCCAACTAACACTAAACCACTTTAATAAAGGCATACACTTGACTTATGTCCACTGCTTTTTCATAGAAATAAACAATAGTCAGGATTGTTATTCTCCCAATATGAAAAAAAGAAAACCAATAATACTATAAAAAAAAATTTGCTCTAATGACTTGATGAATTTTGAGCCATAAAACAGCACTCAATCTTAATGTTCTGCAGGAAAGCCTACTGTGTAAGACAGGAGAGGAAAAACATCTACAAGATAGATATCCTACATAAAGGGAAATACCTAAAGATGCTGAAACTGATTTTCTCCCCCTGAGTATCAGTCACAGCAGTTTCAGAAACACTATCCGTACATATGCAATTGTTAATGTTAGCATAACAGTTCTCTAAATATGTTCTGGCTCATGCCTGTTACATTTATAAAATTAAACACAATAGCAGCACAGTTCTAGTTGAAGATCTTGCTGTGTCTCCTCAGCTGCCTATGCAACAATCTCAAACATAGGCGGCAGAGACAATCTTTGCTTTTTGTTTAGCAAACTTTTCTTCACTGACAGCTAGGGGTTTTTTCTTTTTGTCTTCACAGCAATAAATTAAAAAAAGAACTTGCCGGATGCACATATTGACTTAGTGCTTGTGTACAGAAGTAGTTTAGTATTTGGTAACTCTGCAAATTTACTGGCATTTGTGTAATACAATACAGCGCAACGTTTGGATAGCTTATGATTTCACAGTGCATCTGCAGAGTTCATACATAATACATATTTTTCTGAGATTCATCCAAATAAAAGGAATTGAACAAACAGCAATCTGTGATGATGACATGACGTCATCTTAGTTGGAAAATATAGTGCTCCCTCAAAAGTAAAATAACTAATTTTAGCACTGCACTGAATATCACTTCAGAATTACACTGCAATAGCTAGTTTGAATTTTGAGAAAGTACAACCCTCTCGGATGCTCTTTGCAAATCTAGTGCCCATACATGCACAGAAACAGCATATTTTGTCAAGCATGAAGCTGTGCAGGGCATCTAGAAAGAGAAAGGTAAGACAGATCCTAAGGAAAACTGAATAGTTTGCATCTGACACTACATCACTGGTATAATCCTACACCACTAAAACTTGCTTTCTGTATATACCAAATGTAGAGGAAAGTGACAAGTATAAAGCCAGAGAGAAATCAAAAGTAATTAATTACTGAGATGCTTGAAGATGGTTTCTCTCAGCCCTCCAGAGAGCATAAACACAACAGGAGTTTAAATACTAGTGAGAGAGAAAGCTGTCAGGGTAAAAGAACACTGAAATGAAAACAAATGGGCATAAATTAGCTAAATATTCAGCTCAAATTCAAATGAAGGTTCCTAAACAATGTGTCAGAAAAGCCTGGAAGAGTAATCCCATCAAAATAATGGGGCCAAAAATCTGAACTAATTTTATAACGAAGACCACAGAATTTATGAAAAAGCTATATGACATAGCAATCTAATGGAAAGCAATGAAACAGTAGCCCAAGGTATCACTTTTCGTTCCAAATTCTCATCCAAAGAGTGATGCACCCAAAATCAGAAGTCACTTACGAGCACTACATCACTGGATATATTAGAAAAAAGCAACTTTCAGAAGTATTAGAGAATACGAGTGACTCAAAGCACACTAAATAGTAACCCACCAACATTAGCTGTGTTTTAGAAAGTTAAAATCCATTGCATACCGACAGCTAGAGTTAGCTAGTGCCATAAACCTCCCTTGATTCTCAAAATCATGAAGCTCAAGAAGTAACAAGCAAGCAGTCTGCCTGTAACTTGCTCCTGACCCATTGTTTGCAGTACTGTTGATAACATGCCCCCAACACAGCAGAAAGCTTTCAGTTTGACATCCAACACATCATAAATAGCTACATGTACCTCAACTTTATCTAATCTCCAAAATCTCAGAAGCAGCTTTATTCTGTTGTGAGGTGACAGAATTGTGTATCAGAGTGTCACATAATCCATTTGTTTATTTTGCTTTAGTATTTGTGACAGCTGGTAAGAGAAAAATCCACTCTGCCAGATTCTCAGTTTAGTGTAGTATCCCCAAGATGACTGGGTACTCTAACCAGCATTTCTCCCACATCTAATTTTCCATCAAACATCCTAAACCATGTTAAACTCAGCGATGTCAGAAATAGCTTCAGGGAATATTGTATATTGTTACTGTGAAACAGGCACAGCAGGTTACTTCAGAGAATAATCTCTTTCATTATATTTTTAAGAAGTGAAATATCATTAGAAGATTCATTCCCTGCAATCTCTATTGTTTTGTAAAATAATTGAAAAAAGAGTTCATTGATTCATGTTTTACTTTTTTCCCTTTAATTCTCTTGGGTGCAGGGAAAAGACAAAGTCTTCAAACTCTGAGAAATAGTTTCAGTTTTATTCCTGCATTTGAGCGGAGTCCCAAAAGGGCCAAACTTGGCTAAACGAACACAGACAGAATACTTAATTTTGCTACCATCATAGGACTGATTTTCACACAACAGAAGAAACATTCTCAGTCAGCTCTTGTCCAAGTTTAAAATCTCCAGTCTTTGTAGCTGTTTCCACCACGTCTCATCTCCTATATCCTACTGCTTTTGTACCAACCCCCCACAAAGCTTCTTTTATTTAAATTGTTCTTTAAACACAGTCTTCTGATGCTCCTTTCAGATCACGACAGACACTAATTGTAATTTTCTTGTGCCTTCATTCTGCTTACAGATATATATAGAACATTTAAACTGTACTGATGAATTTAGGAGACTTTGTAGAAGGATCCGCTTACCCTTCAGTAATTTTAAGCAACTGAACAACCTTGTCCCAGTTTGAGCTGAAACTTCCTTGTT
>NW_010389990.1:9849-10130 GCF_000710305.1 Buceros rhinoceros silvestris | reverse complement strand
GTTCCTCCATGTTGAACCCAGGACAAGAAGGTACAGCTACGCTCTGCTCGGTGGGGTCCAGTGGCAGAACTGGAGGCAGTGGGCACAAACTGAAACAGGAAATTCTGCTTCAAAATGCAAGCCAGCTTTTTTTGCTGTCGAGGTGATTGAATACCTGAGAGACTGTGGAGTTCTCTCCCCATGGTGATACTCAAAACCCAACTGGGAACAGCCCGAAGCAGCTGCTCTGGTTGATCCTGCTTTGAGCCGTGGGGTGGGGCAAGCCAATCTCGGCAGGGGTC
>NW_010389990.1:4578-9725 GCF_000710305.1 Buceros rhinoceros silvestris | reverse complement strand
CCTGGTGTGGTCCTTGTTTGGCCCGGGGGGTGGGCCAAGCCAATCTCGGCAGGTCTCTACCAACCTCAGTTCGTCAGAGGTTCTGTGGTTATAAAACGAGCCACTGTCTCGTTCTTCCTTCCCTTTCAGATCCCTGGAGCATCAGCTGAGCTTAGCACCAGTAACAACTGTTGAGGGTAGTCAAATCTTTTGCATTTTAAGGCCCGGAAGTCTTCACCGCTTGTTCTTTTCGCTGTGTTTCCTCTTTGTGGGCCCGGCCAGTGGTGAGGCTGAGCAGAAATGAAGTTCACATGTGGCAATAAGTGCACATGTGCACACACACCCCTACCTCTCTTTAGTTGCTGGCTGAAGATGTTTCATCTCTATCAGTCTGACCAGCTGCTGGCACATGGACCTCGTGTCCTAAACACCACCCAGTCCTGCTTGAGGTGGCACGCTGGTGAAAGCAGGAGTCGTTTAATATGGAGGTAGACAGGCTGTGGTGGGCAGGTCCAGGGCTTGAGCAGCCAAGTGCCCTCACCAGCAGTTTGCTTATGTGTGACCCCTTTATTCCCCCCACACACAGAGTCTTTGTTGTCCCCTCTTGATCCCACCCTTTCCCTGCCTTAATTAACAACCTGCCACTCATTAGTTTTTCCTCACTGGTCCCGGTTTTGCTACACCTATGGTCAAAATTTGTGGTTCTGGTACTGAAGGGGTAGTTCTGGCTGTGCACAGTGTCACTGGTGTGGGTACCTGGGCACTGCAAGATCCGCAATGCTCCCATCCAGTTATCTCTGCATTTGGGTCATCTGTTGTGTCGCAGCCCCTTCACCGCCAGCAGAATCCAGCCATCCCCCGCCGTACGATCCGTAACTGTCACCAGCTTCTCACGCTGTGATCCGTCACGTCCCACAGCCTTTCCTGCCGTGCTCTGTAGCTCCTTTTGTTCTCTCCTGGTGACAAGGTCCTGCTCTGAGCTGTAGCTGTCTGCCTCCTCCGTTAGCAGTGACCTCCTGGGTATACCCCATCTGCGGTGCTTGTGCATTCCACCCACGTCTGGGCTGCTGCTGAATAAAAGGCTCTGGGATACTCTGTTCCTTACAGCAAAGAATGAATGTTTTTTGTCCCTGAGAATAGCAGCAGGACGGAGATCTTCCCAGAACCCTCTAAAGAATAATAAGTGTCAGTGTCGTGTCTTTTTTAATGCCTCCCTCTGTCCCTCGGGATAGGAGGTTTGCAGATTCTCTTCGAAGCTTTGTCTCTGATATTTTAAGAAGCCTCAAACTCTCAGGACAGTGGTGAGGGAAGATGCAGCCTGCTCTAAACCACAGCGTGGGCGGCTCTCCTGAGCTGCCTGGGCTCAGATAATATGGGTTTTCTGTCACCTTACACTGTCTTTCTCTTCCTGCCTGCTTTCCCATTCCATGCTGAGTGCTAGATGCTTACACAGGCCTTAAATTCTGTTGCCTGTCTGTGATCCTCTGAAAATAGTATCAGGCTACTGCTGGCTGTGAGAATTGGCCTGTTTAAAGAGTTTTCTCACGGGAGCGGTGGCCCCAGCTAGTGCAGGATGGGTCCCACGTCAGGGAAATACAGCCCTGACACTGGGGAAGTGCTCTCCCCTTGTCATGTTTTTGAGGTGTTTGTGCTGGCAGCAACACAGCTGCTGAACACCAAACCCTGCTCCCCTCTTCCCTTTCTCGCAGAGCTTCGGCCAGCTTGCAGTGACCAAGGAGTCCAAGGCGCTGATCGGACTTTACCATGGGCAGGTGCACTGCAAGAAGAACAAGTTTGGAGCACCTCAGCGAGAGGTCAAGTAAGTGCCAGGAATGGCTGAGGAGCGGTTGGAGGACTTTTGGGACCTAGTAGCCTAGAGTCCCGACAAGCAGTGGAGCCAAGCAGAGAGATTTGCAGCCTCCAGAAGGCCAGCCCTCTGCAGGTCAGAGGTCTCAGCCCCAAGTGAAATCTCACGCCTGGGTGGACAAGATCCATTCGAGTTGGCAGACAGTGATGAAAATTCAGCTGTTTCTAGTTTTGAATGTGTCCTCCCTGTCCCTTTCTGTGCAGGACCCTGGCGGTGTTGGGAGCAGGGCTCATGGGTGCTGGGATCGCACAGGTTTCGGTGGATAAGGGACTGAAGACCATTCTGAAGGACACAACACAGCAAGGCTTGGACAGGGGACAGCAGCAGATCTTCAAAGGGTACGTGAGTTCAAAGGAATGTGCTCTCGATGAGCTGAGGCTTCTGTTAGTCAAAACACTCCTCTGCATTCAGGCAGTCAGGAACCCCTGACACCTCTGTTCCTCTGGAGTCTCCCACCGTCAGGTGTCACAGGAATGCTCCCTCTTAAGGGTGCCCTATGCGTGTGCTGGGATAGTGCTACGAAATAGGCTGAGTGTATTCAGCTTTAGCTTAGGTAGGTAGATGACCCAACAGATGGTTGCTTTACCTTAGTCTGGGTCCCAGCTCCAGGAAGGAGGCAGGGAAGGATGCCTTCGGTGTTGGGGTGCACCTCCAGCCTTCCCAGGAGCTGTGACAGAGCTCTCGTTGCCTAGGCTGAACGGCAAGGTGAAGAAGAAGAGTCTGACATCATTCGAGAGGGACTCCATTCTCAGCAACCTGACGGGCCAGCTGGACTACAAGGGCTTTGAGAAGGCAGACATGGTGATCGAGGCTGTGTTCGAGGACATTAACATCAAGCACAAAGTGCTGAAGGAAGTGGAGGCTGTGAGTATCAGCTCTGGGCAGCTCGCACTGGATGTGGCCCCTGCGTGGTGGAGACAGTGACACCCTTTGGTATCTCCACAACTCACAGACCTTTACGCTGTTCTCTCCTGCCCCCCGCCCCAGGTGATCCCTGCGCACTGTATCTTCGCCAGCAACACATCTGCCCTCCCCATTGGCCAGATCGCAGCTGCCAGCAAGAGGCCGGAGAAGGTGAGTACCCAGTGCCTGCTACGAGGTCGCTCCACGCTGAGCTGCCTGTTAGTGACAAACCAGCTTTACGGTAGATGAGCCCTGGGAGCTCCTGCTTCCTCCTCGGAACAGGAGACAGCTCAAGCTTTGAACAAGGAGGTTGTGGTCTTTGGGCAGGTAGGAAGATGGACTCATCTCCAGTGTGGGGGTGAGGCAGGGAGGTGAAAACACTTCAAGGAGCGTTAATGCACACAGCAGGGCAGAGAAGCTATGAAAGGACTCAAGCTGAGACAATTCCAGCCAGGGAGGGGAAGTCAGTGGCTTGAACTGAGAAGTGCTGAAGTTGTGATCAGCCACAGAATCAGCTCCTGAGGGGTGGGGAGGGTTCCCTCTGGCTTCAAATGATCCATCAAAGAGGATACCGAGAGCAACACAGCAGCTTGTGGCAGAGGTTTGGAGCAGAGGACCTCTTCATCCTTTTGCTTTAGGTCTGAACGGCAAATAGAGTAGCTGCATCCTCATCCCCCAGCCCAGGCAGCTGGTAGGAGCACAGCTTCTTGTGGGCATGCTTGGTGGAGCTACCACTGTTTGTCACTGATGTCTGTGACTGCCGAGAGTACCCGTGATACCTGCAAGCATGTGGCCAGAGGTCTGACACAGGAGACCTGCACCCTTGGCTGGTTCCCTAGACCCCTCTGAGAGTCACCTGCCCGTCCAGGGCAGCGCATCATCTCTGCTGGTTGGCTTCCTGTGGAAGTTCACTGGACATCCGCAAAGACGTGGAGTAACCAAGTGTGTCCCAGCTGCTGGAGGTTCCTGTGACCTTCCTGAGCATCCTCCTGGTTTGCTGCTGGACCTTAATTGCATCGGAAATGGAAACACTTATCTGTTCAGACTTGCAAATAACATCCTCTTGCTGTATAAATTGCCTGTAATGGCTCTTTATGGAGAAACTAATAGGAAATCCGTTAATTAGTGTATTTGCTTTAATTAGTTCTGCAGTCTGCAGTTCTCCTGCAAGGTGCCTCTGACTTAGAGCTTGGAGCCAAATGGAGCTTCCAGGAGGAACAAAGGTGACGTGCTGATGACATGGTGGTGTCAGAAACCAAGGCACGCCGCTGGATAACCACCATTTAACTGCTGTTCCCAGGGGAAGGACGCCCTTACCTCTGTAATTCCTAGAACCACCTTGTCCTTGGATTCACTTCCAGAACAAACCCCAAAACAAAACACTCAGCAGCAGAACGCAGGGACGCTGCTCAGCATCAGGCTCTGACTGCTGTCCCACTCTTAGTCCCGCAGCAGCAGCAGCACCCAGGCGTGTGGCTGCCCTGCGGGTCAGGCAGCACCTGGAATTCACCCGAGGGCTGAGCTCTGCTGAGATTCCCAGTCAGGTTTTGCTGCCCGGCCATTAACACGTACAGAGAGAGGTCCTGTGAGCATTGTACCCAGTTCCTCACCGGGGCAAGAGCTGTGGGGAACGTGCTACCTCCTTGAGAACGCCAAGGAGAGAAAGGGAGGTGTAGAACACTGCTATCAGAACGGGATACAGCAGAGTGCGAGGCTGAATGGTGGTGGCTCCTGCCGGACCGCTCCCCTCTGCATCTGGGTGCTCTGGGAGCTGGAGCGTATGTTAAGGCTGCTCTCCCTTCTGTCTAGGTGATCGGGATGCACTACTTCTCACCTGTGGACAAAATGCAGCTGCTGGAAATCATCACCACAGACAAAACATCCCCGGATACAGCGGCTTCCGCTGTTGCTGTGGGCCTCAAACAGGGCAAGGTGGTCATCGTGGTGAAGGTGAGGGAACACCGCGCAAAACAGGAGCTGGGGTGATAAAGGGCGGGCTTGTGCACTGAGAGGAGGCTGAAACAGGGCGGTGGACACGCTGGCGTTAGCTGCTCGCACTGGGGAGTAAAACGGGAGCTTAGAAGAAGGCAGGTGCCCAAGTGATCCTTTGAAGCAGCATGAAAGGGCAGGAGGTACAGGGCCAGTCTGATCGGCCAGCACGGGGAGCTGGCAGTCCTGCTCCTCACAGCTTCCAGGGGGTGAAGTTTACTGGTGTCTGAGGTGGAGCAGAGCCTGGGCAGGGCTCTCCCCACCTCTTCTCCCTGGGAAGCCGCAAGGACAGGGGGCCAGCGAGCAGTAATTTTCCCAGGTATAAATCCTGGGTGAGAATACATACAGGTGCCTTTGGCGAGGAAGAGCTATGCCAGGCAGAGGGGGAAGAGCCACGGGCTCCGAGTGG
>NW_010389990.1:2912-4494 GCF_000710305.1 Buceros rhinoceros silvestris | reverse complement strand
AGGACCGCCGGGCTCCGGTGGGTTGGTCGGGTTGCCTGCTGCCGATGAACACACGGCTCTCCAAAGGGAGCTGCTCTTGTGCGCTGCAGCAGAAAGCCTCAGCGATGCCGCTTCAGCAGTGAGGGAGGTTCAGCCGGCAGGCTCAGGGTGCTCTGATGGGTGTGGTTTGGGGTTGGTCTTTTCCCTGATACCTGAGATCACCAGCCACGATGAGCAGCTCCCCCGTGGTGCTGGGAAAACTGGCTTGTCGAAAAGTGCTCTAGGCATCACCGAAGGCCAGTGGAGAGGCAGTGCAGCTGTTCCAACCCTCATCCCCACATCAGAGGCCTCCCAGAACAGCAGCCTGCAGCTAATCTGTTGCTTCCCAACTTCGTGAGCAATATCAGAGGTGAAACAACTGGTTTACGCCTGTTTCACTTGTGCTGAGCACCCTTTTCCTCATCAGCCTGTTGGGCTTGGTGAAGCAAGGGGACTTCTGGGACCTCCAGGCACTGCTTTAAATACAACCATGCTGGTGGGGACTTCCAGGAGTACGTTCCTGGAAGTCTTCAAACACTGCTGAGCCCTGCAGGAAGAAAACATGTTCGAGTTTAGTGTCTCTGCCCTGCATGTCAGAGCCTGAACTGGAGCCCAGGCTGTGAACCACGGTTCTGGTGCTGCTGAGAGAAGTGTGTTCCTGCAGTTCGTACTCAGCCACCTTCCCACTGCGCTCCTCTTCCCTAGGACGGGCCTGGCTTCTACACCACCAGATGCTTGGGGCCGATGCTGGCAGAAGTGGTGCGAGTTCTCCAGGTGCGTGTCCCGTCAGCGACTGAGCATCTGCCAAACAGTCGAGTAAACACATCTGCTTCCTTGGCCCCCACCAACCAACGCCGAGGAGGGAGGTGGACAGCCAACCCCGCTGCTCCTGGTTGTCCCCAGCCTGCTTTTGGCTGAGCTGTGGTGTGAGGAGACCTGGGGTGGGCAGTGATGAGGCTCTTTTCTCCCCATGCAGCACCAGCGGGGGAGGGTCAGGAGTGGTGTGGGCAGGAAGACACCGCTCCTGTCTGTCATCAGACAGCTAATGGGGCTGGTCACAGGCCATGGCCCTGGCTGAGTGAGGGCTTTCTGCCCCTACACTGGGTTTCTCACACAGAGGCATTATTGCTTCCTGTTCCGTTCCTGCAGGAGGGCATTGACCCAAAGAAAATAGATGCCATCTCTACAGCCTTCGGCTTCCCTGTGGGTGCTGCCACGCTGATCGACGAGGTGGGGGTGGATGTGGCCACGCATGTGGCCGAGGACCTCGGCAAGGCCTTTGGCGAGCGCTTTGGAGGAGGCAGCATCGAGCTGTTCAAGCTCATGGTGGAAAAAGGCTTCTTGGGTGAGGGACACAAGGCTGGTTTAATCAAACGTGTTTCCCCTTGTTCAAGGAAAAGCACCAGCATCTGTCAGTTGCTTGTGCCTCAGGTGGGGGCAGTCAGAGAACACCCTGGGACGGGTGGGGAACCCCTCCCAGCTCTACCCTGGGTACATCTTTGGCTGCAGCCAAACCTGTCTTTGCAGGAACGGCAGGCGCGGGGCAAGATGCTGCCCCAGGCCG
>NW_010389990.1:760-2866 GCF_000710305.1 Buceros rhinoceros silvestris | reverse complement strand
CCTGTCTTTGCAGGAACGGCAGCAGCGGGCAAAGATGCTGCCCAGAGCAGCCAGCGAGGTCTCATGAACCTCTGTCAGGCCTCTTCATTAAACCTGCACAAGTGCTCGAGACCTGGGGAGCCTTTGTTGGAAATAAACCTGTTAAATGAGCTTCAGGAGCTCTGTGCAAGGGCAGATGATGTGTCTGTCAGTTAGCAGAGGCCATACAGTGGTGGCCCTAGGTGCCAGAGGCAGCTGTACCTCTGAGCTCGCCAGGACGGAGCAGCACTGTGCTGGGACCGTGACAGGAGACCAAGAGGTGAAGGTGTCACAAGCAGACAGGACGTGGGGCAGGGTGTGACTGTCTCCTCTTATCCTGGCAGGTCGCAAGGCAGGGAAAGGCTTTTACATCTACCAGGAGGGGGTGAAGAACCGAAACGTGAATTCTGGCATGGATGAGATCTTGGCACGGTTCAAAGTGCCGGCCAACCCCGAAGTGTAAGTAGTTGCTGGCACTGGAGCATCTGCTGGAGCAGTTCCCCTCTGGCCTGGTGGACCCTGTGCCATCCTGTGCCTGCTTCAGGACACACCCCAGTGCTTGGTCCTCATCCTCAGGCAGATAAGGACACTCCCAGCAAGAGACAATTCTCTGCCCTGCCCTGGGCCTGACTCTGTCCCCAGTCTGTGCTGGTTTCACGTGCTCCCCTGTCCAGCCGCTGTTACCCGCACAGTCCTTACAGCCTCTTTTCCTGCAGCTGCACAGATGAGGACATCCAGATGCGCTTGGTGACAAGGTTTGTGAACGAGGCGGCCATGTGCCTGCAGGAAGGGATCCTCAGCAACCCCGTGGAGGGAGATATCGGTGCTGTGTTCGGCTTGGGCTTCCCGCCGTGCCTGGGAGGTGAGTGGGCTGGGCTGTGTGACTCTAAAGCTTCATAGTGGTCAAAGGGAGCTGTTAAGGCCAGGTTTGAGCTGCAGTCTGACAAGCCTGAGTGTCCTCCTTCTCTGGAAAGCCTGAGCCAGAGCTTGCTCCAGCATTCCCACCCCACAAGAGGTGGCAGTGAGCCTGGGAGCTGCTTCTGCCAGGACCCTGTGGAGTTCCTCTGCTGTTCCACAGAGCTGAGCCTGATGGGGAACCACGGCATTTGCTGTGTCTTCAGGTTAGAGTAAGGTGGCAAAGCCAGGCTGGCCTCGGCCTCGTCAGCACTTCCGCTGAGAACCTCTTGCCATGCCTAAGTGTCCTGGGGATGTCAGTGGGATGGGAGACTCGCAAAGGCCCCTCACTCCCAGAAGGACATTGAGGGGCTGGAGCATGTCCAGAGAAGGGCAACAGAGCTGGGGCAGGGTCTGGAGCACAATGTGCTGAGGAGCAGCTGAGGGACCTGGGGGGGTTGATCCTGGAGAAAAGGAGGCTCAGGGGAGACCTTCTTGATCCCCACAACTCCCTGGGTCAGTCTCTTCCCAGGATGGGGGAACTGACCTCGAGTTGTTCCAGGGGAGGTTGAGGTTGTCCCTGAGGAACCATTTCTGTCCCGTTGGGGTTGTGCAGGGCTGTCCCAGGCTGCCCAGGGCAGTGGTGGAGTCCCCATCCCTGGAGGGGTTTCCCAGCCGTGTGCAGGTGGTGCTGAGGGACAGGGGTTAGTGGGGACCTGGCAGTGCTGGGGGAATGCTGGGACTTGAGGAGCTGGAGGGTCTTTTCCTGATAACCTCAGCCATGGTGCATAGCGCTTTCCAGGCCAAGGCACTGGCCAGGAACATGGGCCGTGTTCTCCTGTGTGGCTGTGGCATGATCCTGGGTGAGACATGGTCTGTGGTTTGGGTGACAACCAAAGGATACAAAGGGCTCTTGGGCATGCAGTGGTGCTTCTGCTGAGCGCTTTCCCTCCTTGAGGCAAGCTGAGACACAGGCAGCAGTCCCAGTTACCTGTGCCCCAGCTCGTCCCCAGCAGTCTCAGTCTGGCCAGGCAAGGAGGTCTCTTGGAAAAGTACAGATCAGCCAGATCCAGTGCTCTCACCCTTCCAGGCACCTTGGTGCCTCCTGCTTCCTCGTCACAGCCACGTCCCCTGTCCTCGACAGGTCCCTTCAGGTACACGGACTCCTACGGGGCCAAGCAGCTAGTGGACAAG
>NW_010389990.1:0-566 GCF_000710305.1 Buceros rhinoceros silvestris | reverse complement strand
CCGTGCCAGCTTCTGCTAGACTACGCCAACAGCCCCAGCAAGAAATTCCACCAGTGAGCGTGGCCCACAGCTCAAGCCGGGGCTGCCGGCGCTCCTGCAACACCCTATTCTCCATAGGTTGATGTGCAGAGCACCAGGGGGAGAGGTGGGGGGGGGGGGTGCCAGCCGATGGCCTTGTGGCTCGTAGTCATTTCAAGTGCCTTATCGGTCTGTTGGGCACATCCGTCCCATGCCAGCGTGGGCCTGGTGGCTCCTTGCTGGGAGAGACAATTCTGTCTGTGCCCACCTCCGTGCTGTCACCTCCAGATCCTCCCAGTCTGGCAGGCAGCGGCCGGCCCTGAAGCCTCGCCTTCCCCTACACCTCCGGCAGAATAAAGCCCCGTCTCCTGGGTTTGGACTCCACTCCTGCTTCTCCTCCCGTCTCGCCGGGGCAGCAGCCTCTCGGCACCGAGGAGGGGCACCGCTCGCATCCAGGCAATCCTCTGGGGTCCTCACCAGTGGAGAGACCCACCAAGGGGCTGCGGGGAGCGGGGGAATGGCGGCAGGGCAGAACAAAGCCCCGCTCT
>NW_010389989.1:104327-119662 GCF_000710305.1 Buceros rhinoceros silvestris | reverse complement strand
GACACACCTGTAGAACCCCATCTTAATATTCTTTGCAGCCCTTAACTGTAAGAGGAGTTCATTGAAAATGTTCATGTTTTTTTTCTTCCTAAATTTCCAGCTTACATTATTATTTCTGTCAGGGAGATGAGTTACTGGAAATATCCTTCCACAGATGAAAAAACAAAGAATTTCCCCGATTTGAATGAAACCTTTGTGTGCCTGGACACTTTAAAAAAAAAAAAAACTAAAAAAAAAAAAAAAAAAGGGTTGAATTTGCCACATACATTTCTAAGCTGAGATCTGGATGACATATTCTTGTACTATATGGCTGCAATTTATAGCTATATTTTCAAAAAAATAAAAAAAAAAAAAAAAAAAGGGGTGAGGAGGGGGAGAGGAGTGCAACACTCTGACTAATTAATCACTTACCAGAACAAGTGAACAATGAAATTAAAGCTGTTTTGGTGGTCTAAGCAAATCAGTCAATAGAACAATGACACTTCTCTGACTCACCAGTTACATTTTTAAAGGACTTATGATAGATTGCGTACATGCAACAAAAACCCCAGAAACTTTCATTTCATTCTTATACTTTGATTTTTCTTTCCATTTTCTGCTACCTGTATAGAAGCGGCATTCCCTGGGGTGCTGTTCAGGTGCTCTGTTATTATGAAGAAGTTGGGTTTGTTCCCTTATTACTGTTTTCAGGCTGTCAGCCTCCTTAGGAGTTTTCCCTGTGTGGGAGACCTGCATATATGGTGCTTTATAGCATCGTATATTCTGTAAAAATTCCAGCTGTTAAATTTGGATCCAAAAATAAAGACATTTAGGTATGCCTCTTTGCTAAGGACATACCTTTCATAAAAATGGAAGGTGTTCCGTGAGCCCGGTATGAAAAGTATTGCGATGAAATGGCCCACTCGTAGTTCAGCTGCCTCTTCCTTCGTGTCAGGTTTTGAGGATGGATGCTGCAAGGTACTAAAACCCTTGGGGGGTTTTTGTGGGTTTTGGTTTTTTTTTAATTTCCCTTTCTGAGTTTGTATTTCATAGATCACATTAATGCCTGAGGAACTTCTTAAAAGCCCAAATAAAATAGATGCTGTTCCTCTGGTATGTGACTGTATGATGAAAGAAAGGAAAAGCAATTTTACTTTTGGCACCCAAATTACTGTCTCGATTAGGAGTCTCGGAGGGGGCACAAATGTTTTTCCTTTCTTACTCTCCTGATTGCCAGAGTGCAGCCCTTCCCCATACCGTATCAGTGACTATTTCCACAATGATTTTGCTTTTCTCTTGGATATTTTATAAGAATTAATCCCACTCCGGGTAGTCTAAGTTCAGGAAAACTTTATTATTTTGCATTGTGCAAATTCTCCATTAAGCCTTTATTGAGGTCGTTAAGACAGGGGTAATACTGAGGCAAAATGCTGAAAACAAGATCACAAAACCAGTTTCCTTTTCATGCTCTACTGCTCTCAGAGTAAATCTTCCTCTTTGTCCAAAGGTTTTTGACTTAGCAAAGCATGCAGATGCTTAATTACTTATGTTTAGAAGTACAGTGTAGGAAGTCTTGCCTGTTTGAGCCGTTGTTTCCCAGTCTGGATGTAGGGAATTTATTGCCTGGACTAACTAAATAAAACTACCATACTGCTTTGTCTTTGTGGTCAGATTTGTGTCTACGTGCTGTTCTTCCTAGAGCCTTCTGTCGCCAAGAGTGAGTTTTAGAATCTGTCACCGTTACCTAAATGCAACGGTTGACCCTGGCTGGACCCCAGGTGCCCACCAAAGCTGCTCTGTCATTCCCCCTCCTCAGCTGGACAGGGGAGAGAAAATTTAATGAAAGGCTCGTGGGTCAAGATAAGGACAGGGAGATTGACTCACCGGTTACCATCATGGGCAAAAGAGATGACTTGGGGAAAAATTAATCTAATTTATTACCAATCAAATCAGAGTAGGATGATGAAAAATAAAACCAAATCCTAAAAACACCTTCAGCCCCATCCCTACCTTCTTCCCAGCCTTTATTTCCATGGGGTGCAGGGGCACAGCCTGCCTCACCATGGTCTTCACCGCAGGCTGCAGAGGAATCTCTGCCCCGGTGCCTGGAGAACCTCGTCCTTCTTCACTGTCGTTTGTGTCTGCAGAGTTGCTTCTTTCACATATTCTCACTCCTCTCTTTGGCTGCAATTGCAGTTGTGCAGTTTTTTTTTCTCCCTTGTTAAATATGTTATCACAGAGGTGCTACTATCATCACTGATTTGCTCAGCCTTGGCCAGAGGCGGGTTTGTCTTGGAGCCAACTGTCATTGGCTCTGTTGGACATAGGGGAAGCTTCTAGCAGCTTCTCGAAGAAGCTGCTCATGTAGCACCCACGCTACCAAAACCTTGCCACACAAACTCAGTTTACTAGAAAACACTCTGTTGTTCAATCTCTTTTTTTTTTTTCAACTTGAAAAGTAGGAATAATCAGTTGCCAATAATTTGGTTGCTAAAGCGATGTTGACGTATGATGAGCTTACAGTTTGCGGTAGGACGCATAGCAGGGGTGCTAGTTTTCAAAATGATCTAAGCACGACGCAGTGAAATAGAGGTGCAGTTGCTGTTATGAAGAGCAGGAGGTCTATAATTCTCTATGTGCTTGTTATCGCTCTGTATTGTATTTCTTAGTTCCCCCAGAAGGAAAACCGGGAACAGAGTCAGAGCAAATCAGCTGCTGTTGGTCATACTGAGGTCCCCTGACTGTATGAAAACTGAAAACTCTCTCTTAAAATGGGAAGAAACAGGGAGGCCACCTCATCTCTTCTCTAACGAGCAGTAGGTTTTGGGTTTTGTCCCATCCCTCCATTTCTGGAGTGCTTAAAGTTATGGCTAAGTGGTGAAAAGTCTAAGTTGTACGCCTGTGTCTCCCTCCTTGAAAAGTAATGATGGAAGCCTGACATCTTTGCCTGCAACAAACTTTTCCTGTAACAGCCATCACAGAAATAAAGGCCTGAGTACAGCCCTAGTTGTTGAGCATCATACGAAAGTTTTGACTGGAAGAGACTTCTGGTTGTCATGTAGCCCCACCCCCTTCTCCAGGGAAGCCTCAAAGTTAGGTTGGATTGCTCAGAGCTGCCTCCAGCAGGTTCTGCAGATCTCCAAGGACGGAGAGGCCACACTTTCTCCTAGCGTGAATATTTTTTTTTCCATGTCTCTCATCAAGATTTCCTTCACTACAATGTGTAGTAATCATTGCGTCTTGTCCTTCTGCTGTGTACCTCTGAGGAAAGCTGGCCGTGTCTCCTCTGTAAGCTCCCTTCATGTAGGATGTTGCAGAGAAGCCCCCTGAGTCTCCTCTTCCGGTTTCTTTGGTCTTTCCACATGCAGTGTGTGCTCCAGCCCCCAGCCATGTGAATTCATTCCAGTTTGTCAACATCTCTCTCGTACTGGGGGAGTCCCAAACTGGACACCGTATCCCAGGTGAGGCAGGTGAGTAGAGGGGAGTAATCACTTCAGCCCACTCGCAGATGCGCTCTCAGGAAAGCAATCCGGCATGCCGTTAGCTGACCTTGCTGCCTGGGCACCTGTTCTGAGTTTGTTCCTTCCCAAATGCAGGACGTCGCCTGTGTAGTTTCTGGCAGCCCGTTCTTCCAGCTTCTGGATATCCCTCTGAGTGGCAAAACCCTCCAGCATCTTGACAGCCCTCCCTCCACAGTTTGGGGCCATCTGCACGCTTGCTGAGAGCGCGTTGCATCTGATCAGCAAGGTGAGGATGGGAAATGGTATCAGCTCCCTGAAAAACTTCCCTGTGAAAAATTTGGGCTCAGTGGCAGCGCCCTGGCTATGCTCAGAGAGTTTCGTTTTACCCACGGAAAAGGAAAATGGCTATAGCAAGCAGGAGCTCCTTTCTCCTTGAAATTAGGAAGTTCAGTTCTTAATGTCATGGGTTTTTTTGAATAAGAATGTTCTTTGCTGGTTTTTATGGCAAGAAGGAAGACTAGAATTATTACATAAAAAAGCAGAAAAGGATCGTTCTTGTAACTTTTTGTATGCAGTGTGATATTCAATTTTGTCCTAATGGGCTTACTATTGCCTCTCATCTGTTTCACTTCAGCTGCGAAAAGTCAGAAGTACTGCTGCAGTTATTCTAGACAAAATGCCCTTTCAAAAACCAGCTCAACGCTGCGTGTAACCACTGGTGTGGAACTGCCAGGACCGGCCGCGGTCTGCATAATGTCGATGTATCCTCATGCCCGTGGAAGATGAGCGCACTGAGCCTCAGATGAGTTTGATTGCCCAAAGGTTATGTGTGCTTAGTGGAAGGATTTAGGGAAAAGAGCAGGGACTTCTTCAGCATGTGCTTGTGGTCTGGAGAACTGCCCTCTCCTTAACACAGCCTCGGTCCCCTGTGATTCTTTTCACTTGGATCAATTTAATAAACTGGCAGATACAAATTTTCATTACTGTCAGCCTGGCGCAGCCAATACGAGAGCAAAAGATCAAGCTGTGTGCCTGCTCTGCTTCGGGTATCAGCAGCGCGGTTGCCAGCTCGGTTGTGTCTCTAGGCTCCTTGGTGCAGGATGAGGATGGGCTGCTGGTGGGGAGAGGTTGCAGGCTGATCTTTCGGAGCACCAGGCTGAGGTTGCAGGCCAAACAACATGAAATATCTTGTTTTGATTTTTAAACCCAGCAAGCTGAGAACGAGACTGGTTGGGGAGTAGCTCTGTGACTGCGTAATGCCGTGGTCATGTGTGGCTTTGATACGCAAAGTCGGTGCTTCTCCCTTTCCATTTATAAACATCTTTCAAACAGACCAAGTTGACTTTTTCTCCCTCCTAATGACACCTCCCTCGACAGCTGGCTTTTGTGGTGTGGTGAGGATTACAGGTGGAGGAAATTCTCTTCACCTTGCCCATCCCCACATGCATGACTGTCTTCTCCTGGGAAGATGCATGTTGCCACATCTCTTCACCTACCCACCCAGGACCCAGTTCAAGGACTGACTTGGCCACCTGTATTTTTGTGCACCAGCATCCAAGCTTAATGTTCATCTTTTTAATTTTTATTGTTTTAATGCATTCAGAGGTGCTAAATACAGTGCTCTGCCTCTGAGGAGTGCAGGAAGATCACGTTCGCTTTAGCCTGGGCTACTTAATCATTGATGGGGAGGCAATAGCTCCTGGCTGGTCTCCTGCTTCCCTCCTCTTGTGTTCATTCTCTCTCTTCCCCGCATGAAACTCAATTAAATTGCTACATCATTTCAGGACAAAACCTGATCTTAAAATATGCAAAATAAAGTTTTCAGTTTTATGTCTTCAGTCACCTTGGCAGGGGGTATTTTTAGCCCGATTTCCACATGAATATTATATCATAAAAGGGCTGATTAAAATGAGGTAACATGACAGGATTGGCTCATACTGAATGGATATGTTATTTGTCCTGTTGAAAGGACGTTACTGTAACCTCGCCCGCAATCCTGCAAAGTGGTTCCCAGTAAGTTATGTGCCATCTAATCTTGCCTGAAATTTATCCTAACAATTGACGTGTGGATTATCAATGCCGCAGAAGTCTTGTACATTCTCTTGGAGCAGGGGGTGGCAGGCAAGCAACCTTTCAAACAAAAATCCAAAGTGCCCATTGATAAAACTGGAGATACATAATTTAGAATTTTTTTTTAATGCTGGATTTCAGCAGAGGAGTAAAAGAAAAACATTGAAAGAATTTGGCAGTCAAAAAAAAGTAAGCCTTTTGTTCTTGTTTCAAAGGGTTTTGCCTTCACTTGAGTAAGCTATTTGATTTCTAAAGCAGATACCTGCTGTAGTGTGAGCCTATTATTTTAGAAAAAATGACAGTGTTATCTTTTGTATTGAAGATTTACAATTAACCGATGAATAAATTTCCTGTGTTAACAAACAGTAACATCACTTTAATAGAACATTTTTCAGCAATCAATCTTGAAGCACTAAACAGGAGACATCAGGGCCATCCTTCGCGCTTCGGTGAAACCCCAGTGCAGGGTGAGCCACCAGTTTGCCCAGCGTACCAGCGGCACAGCTCTAAACCAAACGCAGGTTTTCAGAGTTCCTCTGTGGTACTATGTGCTCTGTAGCGTCGCTGGCATCATGTGCAGAGGCACAGGGCAACTGGTCATCTCCGAATTTCAAGAAGCATCAAGGAAATACTAGAAATACAAACTGTGTGTGAAATCTCTTCGGAGAACTTGGTGTCAGAGTCTTTCACCAGAATAACTTTCTCCTGCTTCACTTCCTTCTTTTCACCGATGTGGTGATTGAAAGGACTGAAGGAGAATTGCTGTGGTCATCCCGTCCCTAAATATCACAGATGCTACTCCTTCACTTCTGAATTTCTGCAGTGCATCCAGTAAATTCTGGTTGATGGACTGAAGGATTTTCAGAAGAATACCAGATTTTGCAGTGAATTTTCCACATCCTTTAGAACTCAACCACCCCCATAATTCATCTTTTATTTCCCATGACAATTTCTCTAGGTTTAACCTCTGCCGGTGGATGTCATTCTGCCTTCGCTAGAGTGCGGCACATTTCCCGTATGGAATAAATGAGAGCAGACTCTCCTATCGGTTCCCTGAGCAGATACGGTGACCCAGGTGGTGGTTCATTTTTTTCCATTCTGCCTTTGAGTTGGTGCCCAGCAGAGTCAAGACTAATTGAGAAAAGGACACAAACTTTTTCTGTTATCACTGGTAAAAGGCTTTAAGAAAGTTCCCAGTGTTGTAAATATTTCCTCAAAACTGTGACTTATCAGCTACTGTTATGTTAATGATTGATGTAACTAAAGCTGCGGCTTCTTTCTTTAGCTTGGGTTTAAGTTCAGATTGCTGCAGGTAGAGCTAGGAACACATGGGGTTAAGGCTAAACGCAGAAGCCTGGTTTTTATCTTAGTTTCCTAAGGAAATGAATGTTTTCAGTGTTCTCTGTCTATATGCCCGTCCTCAGTAATTTTTGAAGTTGGTGGTTGATTTCAACAGTGTCTGAAACAGAACAGAAATCTCAAAAAATAATGATGTTGCTACAAGTTGAGGCAGGTGAAGATCTCAGCAGGCCAGAGATGGTTTCTTCTACCGTTGAGGAGGTGACAAGGGGAGAGGTGGGATCTGGGGTGATAGAGAGAGAGATGGTGCAGGACATGGGGCAACGAGCATCACTTTTGCAGGAAATTGGGCATTTTTTTCTTCTCCACCTTGCAGGAAAACATGTTCTTTGTGTAGGCATGGGAAGGCATTGTGCAAGGGGATGGCTGCTGCTGCACGTGGCAATGGGGCCACTTCGGAGGGAGCGAGAAGGATGAGTTTCTCAGCCACGCGCTGTGCTTTTGAAGATGTGGTGGCTGACCTGTTGGCTGGGAGTGATGCAATTTTAAGCTATTCAGCCTCCATGTCAAGGGGACACAATTTACTGTGGATTTTGTTTCCCTGTCCCTGTCCTTTCATCCTCTTTCTGTGAAGGAGAACGTTTTTGCGGGAAAGGATTCATCTAGCTCAAGGTTTGTAGCCAGTGAAGCCAGGTCATCCTTGGGCTAATTAAGGCTGAGGCTCCTGGTTGGGCAATAACGTGTCGTTTCTTCTGGCACAATTATTTTTGCTCATTTGGTTCGGCACACAGGGAAAGGAAGTGGGTGCCAAAGAGATGGTTAAGACAAGCTGTTTGTATCTGGTCTTAAATAGGAAACAGTTTCTCCATCCTTGATTTCTTTCTCACTTTATTTGAGCTATATTAAGTGAATGTTATGCACAAGCTATTTGCAGAAAGTGGTAATTATATTAAATTTTCTTCTTCCGTTATTCTTTCATTTTCTAATGTATTCAAATGCTGGTAAGATATTGTCCAGACAAGATGATGATAAAATCTGATCATCTGTTACTGTTTAGTAATGAAAGCAAAACTGGAAGATTGTGTAGCAACTTTAAAAAGGGTACTTTGACAGTTTTTATTTTATTTGAGTTGTTCTAGTCTATTATTTAACAAACCATCTCTTTATTGCTTTAAGAAATGATTGCAATATTTCACAAGGAGCTAATTTTTTTTCTATTTCCATTCACTTGTGCAGAGTTCTTCTGATAGCTTTGTGCTCTGCTTCTCATGCTAATTTCTTTTACAGCAGCTGCTGGAGAATCTTAATGAAATTTGGTGTTTCGGCCCCCTTCACTGCCTGCCACGTACAGTGCAGCAGCACAACCTGGTCGTGCATACGCGTCACCGCTCAGCGCAGGCTGGTGGTAAATCTGGATATTCGGCTCCCGAGCCTGCAAACCTTTCCTCTAATACCCTCTATTTATAGGCACACCCCTTTTTAAGTCACTGTGTATAAAGCAAATTACAGAACATCAGGTCAGGGCCAAACTGCTGTTGGTCCAAGTGATGGCCAAAGCTAAATGTTTGTAGCAGAGGGGAAACGCGGGGGAGGCAGTAATGGTTTAATGGTGGTAGAACGTTGTTGCAGCTTTTTGACCAAAGACAGCCATCAGTTTACCCTCTGGTGCTATAAAACACTCTGACATTTCAAATCTAGGGAGTGGTATGGTGAAAACTACATTAATTCACACAAAAATCAGCCCTGATTGGAAACTCTTGGCAGGGAGTTCGGCAGGTTAATTGAATTAGAATCTGTGTGCGTTGCCTTACCTTATCAATTTTTATCTTTTAGTTTTATTGATGGATCTTTTGCTTGCGTAGTCAGGAGAAAATGAGACTGAGAGTCCAACCAGCTTTCTCATTCTTCTTCTGCTTTTCAGTCACCAGTGTTCTTGCATTTCTCCTTTAGAAGGAATTTGATGAAAGAGCTTTCTACATTCCTGCAAACACAGCCAGGCAAATTTCATTCAGGATGCAAAGGTTGTTAGGTCTGGCTCCACGCCTGCTACTATTTATCTGTGTGAAAATAAAATATTCTTATTTTCTTTATATGTATGGTTATATATGAGACTATATATGAATATGTAAGTTTGTTAGAAATAAGAAATTCTGTAATTTAACAGTTGCTAATTTAAAGTATAGCAAAATAACTTTTATGTGCTACATGAGCTCTCGAAGGAACTTTTGCAGAGATTAGAAAAGAAGGTAAAGGAAGGGGTGTACTCTCTCACTGATGACGGGTGTACCCCATCATTGCCTCTACGGGGCATCTCTTACAAACGGATTCTCCTCTACGTACCCCCTAGTCTATGCCAAAAGGCAGCCTTCAACACAAGCTGGCAGCCAGTGGTTGAACAGGAAGAAAGCTGTGAGGTGGTGTTTCCTCAACCACCTTCTTAATTATGATTGTTTTTTCACTTACCTGGTGAGGAGGGGAGCTCTCGCTTCTGGTGCCAAGCATCTGGCACGCACCGAGAGCCACCTGCTCCAGGGACAGCAGCGGGTGGGGAGTTTGACGCAGCACTACACCTGTCTGAGCATAACTCAGGTGTCCTAAGGTGAGGACAGAAACCTCCTGTGGAGCAGAAGGGCAAAAGCTCGCTTGATCTCAATGTTCAGTACAAATACAGATCGTGGAAGCAGGGCCCCGCCATCCTTCTGGCTTTTGGGGTTTTAAGCAGGAGGTGTCAGAAAAGTTACCACAGGGGTAAGTGACTTGTGGTGGCCAAGTGTTTGTAGCGCTGTTGCTTTTTGATCGTTCAGTGTTGGCTCTTCCTGTCAGTGTGAAGCAGAATTCACCGAGTGTAGGGTTGCTCACCTACTAATAGGGAACATGAGCTGGGATTAGACCGTCGTGAGATAGGTTGGGTTTGCCCTGCTGCTGATGTGTTGCTGCTCTAGCAGGACGAGAGGAACCTCAGGTTCAGACCCCCATTGCGTGTACTTGGCTGAGGAGCCCCCGGCATGAGGCTACCATCTGCAGGCGTGTGACTGACCGCCTCTAAGTCAGAATCCTGCCTAGAGGCAGCAATACAGCAGCGCTGCTGGGGCCTCGGTGGGCTCGCGATAGCCAGCTGCGCCCCCTGCACAGGGCAAACCCAGTGTGGAGTGCCACTCATGGTTGGAACTGGAAGGTTGGAGAGATATGTCGCCACCTCTTCCCTGGCATGTACCGCGTAATCGCTGGGCGCTTAACACCAAATCATTTGTAGACGATCTGATTGTGGGTCAGTGCTTTGAACGTAGCAGAGCAGCTCCCTCGCTCTGGTCTGTTGAGAATCAGCCATTGACACAAGCTTTTGCAATTGATTTTTTTACAGGTTGCCCAGAGAGATCATAGATGCCCCATCCCTGGAAACATTCCAGGTCAGGTTGGTCGGGGCTCTGAGCAGCCTGATCTGCTCAAAGATGTCCCTGCTCATGTCACGGAGGTTGGAACTGGATGACCTTTAAAGGTCCCTTCCAACCCTAGTTTCCAACCCAGACTATGATCCTATGATTCTGTGTTTCTCAACCTGGCTTGAAGGCTTTGCCACTGAAGAACCACTTTACAATCGACATCCTGTTTCACTTACCTGAAAGACAAACCCACTGCAGGAGGTGTTTAACTGCCCGCCTGCTGTCATGCTTTCGGCTCTGCTGCTGCTGTGTGCTTCTCTTAGCTGTCAGTTCTGAGGCTCTGGCATTTTGCAAACCAAAAAAAAAAAAAGAAGTATTTTCTGTTATATGCTGTGGTCTGGTGGATCCATAAGTTCGTGTATATGGCCAGGCAATATTTGTTCTTGAAGCCACCATCCTTCAGCTATTGCTTTCACTATAGCGCTGTATTCCCCGTTAGTATTAGTGTTGTTTATAATACTTTGTGCTGATGCTGTCATGTGGGCTCTGAGAAAGCGCCTTAGTATACTTTACAATTTCCATGTAATCACGATGTGTTTTGGAGCCATATTTTACTCTTGCATACAGAAGAGTTACAGTCACAGGCCTTCCCCGCGCAAAGTGCAAGTCGTCTGCTTTACCTCAGGTAGCCAGAGAGGTGTTTAAGGTAGAAGGTGTTGTCAAATTGGTCCCAGCCCATTCCCTTCCCTCACCCCCAGCTCTATACTCTCAGTATGTCCATTTTGCACACACAGATTGATAGAAGTTGAAAATTGTGGCGTAGAGGTGAGGTTTTCCTGAGCCTGGTAGGGAAGAATCATGTTCCAAGTCCTCATCAGCTCTTCCAAACCTGCTGCTCAAGGAAGATGGGGGATGTTTACAAGCAGAGTCTCAGCGACGTGTGCAGTGTTGTGTTGCTACAGTGCTCAGGAGCAGTTCTTGTGGATGCTGAAAGGCACTTGTAATAAAAAAACCCCGACCATTTACTGCATGCTTTTTTGAGGAGCTGGGTTGCCACTGGGGTAATCACTGTAATGGAACTGGAAAGGTGTCAAGCTACAGTTGTTTTCATATTTACGTGGTGCTCTGGCTATTATTTTACTTTTACTGGGTCCACTATTTATTTCCCAATCGGAGCTAAACACTCCCAAGCCCTGGGGATTTTTGCAATTATGGCCACTGACAGAGCAAAGAGGAGTGAGGAATCTGAGCCGTTGCTATAGAGGCTGTATACAACACAATATCTGTGGAGCACTGGGCATAATAACCGTAACATGAAAAATGAGCTATTGATTCTCTGCCCACTTCTAGGGAATGAAAAATTTCCTCCCAATCTCTAAGCCAGTGCGCTGACAGCATCGTCCTCCTGCGTGTTTGTCCACAGAGGTCTGACTGTCCTCTGGTCACCATTTAGTTTAGACTAATGAAAATGCATGTGTATTTGAGGAAGAAGCTTGTCATAGGCTTGTTTAGCGTCTGTGCAGCGTCACCCATGCAGTGATTTCACAGCACTTAGGTATGCAAGACGCTGTTTTGACTTCGGTGGGTACCAGTCCTACCTTGTGTTTCAGGGAGGAGCGAGGACTGAATCATGGAAAGTGTCAAGAGGCAGCTCTGGCATCCTTACTCATCCAGAGCACTTTTTCAGCCTCTGAATAGCCACACTGTGCATAAGCATCCTACTCGATGTGAGCAAAGATGTCACGATTTAGATGATTTTAGCCTAATCATGCAGGAAATGTTCAGGAAAGAATAGCCCTCAATCCTGTGTCGTAAGTAGAGACAATATGAGAAGTGACCACTCCCATCCTCACAAGCTAAAATTCAGCTGTTTCCTTTGATGTGATCAGCTGTTTAGTCACACTTGAAGTCTTCCTTCTGCTTTTTGTTACTGGGATTTGCAGCGCTTCCCAGTGCAGGTTTGCTCCTACCTCTTCTCTGTGCAGTGGTCTGGGAGGTGATGGCCCATGGACACATCTGCCTTGAGAACTGACATCAGTTTTCTTTCCCTTGACATCCCTCTCATTGGTTTTAGGTACCAATTTATAGGGCAAATATTCTGCACAAGGCAGTGTTAGTTCTTTGTGGGCAGCTGAGAGAGAAGCGTTTTCTGGATATTAGCAAAACTTGGCTGCTTGTTTCGCCAGCTTTGGTGCCAGCGTGTTTTCTTCGGTTTGCTCCATGCAGATTTGGGACCTTGTGTTTCATTTGGAATTTTGCTCGGGACTGAAACCAAGCTCAGGAGATGACACTGCCAAGTTTTCTCTGGTTTTGTGTCAAGAGTAACTTTGGATTGAAGCTGGAACTGAACCAGGCACGTGATCTAACTCCCCTCTTGTCTAATATGCTGAAGAAAGCCATTCTTGTCTAGCCAGAATGGAGTCAGACAGAGAGTGCTGTATATTCCTGATACAAGATTAAAGTAACATCCACGAACGTCTTTACTCTCCCTTTCTGCTCCTGGTCTCACAAAAGAACATTGGTGGGATGAAACTTCAGTGTGAAGGTTATGAATGTTCTTTTTACCCCGTTCCGTTCCTGAAGTAGCGTGTTGGGGGATGACTCTGCCCCTTTTGAGTTGAAGGAAAAGGTTGTGAGAGCAGCAAGTGAAGCTCGGTGGTGGGGTGCCAGGTGCCTGGAGCTGCCGCATCCCCTTAGCCTTGGGGACAGCTCCCCAAAAGCAGCATATGACGCCCCCTTTGGAAACATTGAAGAGTTCTGCTGGGCACCGTGCTGAAGGCTGTCACCTGAGGGTAGTGTATAAGCAGCCAAGTAAGTTGTTTGATGTGTCAGCTTTTCTGTTAATACAAATAATTAATGAGAAGATATTGATTTTTGGACCAAATTCCTTCTTCTTTCAGAGAGACAGATGATCTCACTAAAGATATCTTGCTAGTTATTTAGGCGTTTCCGCGCTGTTTGTCACATACCGAAACAGGCATTGCAGAAGAGAACGGGGATGGCATTTTTAAACCTCTTTTCAGCAAAATCCATGGCCTGAGACTCACAAACGTGAGCAGTGGTTCTGTGTAGCGCCACGACCAGTCTGGAGGAACACACAAATGACTGCTGTGCACCTGCAAACACCTTTTGTGCCTCACCGTTAGCTCCCCAAGCTCACTATTCCTTCAGTGCCGGAGCAACTCTGTGCTGCCGCGCTGAGCATTTCTGCCTTGACGCTCGCTCTCCAAAACCAGAAAGCCCCTTCTATGCTCTTCTGCTGAGCTTTGCTTCCAGCACAGAGGAGAGACCTTGGGCATGGGCTGCTGGGTTTTTCATCCCGGGCAGTAGCTCCTCTTATTTTTGCTCATGCAAAATATCTGTGCTGTTGACAGGAATTAATTTGCCCAAATTGGGAAGACCCAGTGAGATGGCTTAGGGCGTATTTTTATTTTGGATGAAGATACGATTCCCACCTATTCATAACTAACAAGTTTTATTTTTAGCATTTGGATACAGAGTGATAAGCAGGCAGGGAAAAACAGCCATCTCGAGCTCTGTTTACAAATGTAGAGAGATACCGCTCTGTTGTGTGGAGTTTCTGCTATCTCTTGTCATATCGGTGCCTGGTTCTGAGCCCTGTGCTGAATCAATCTATTTGCTTCCCGTCTTGAGCTCCTTTCAAGCAACACCTGACCGATGCTGATCAGCTGAGGGAGATGTGATATGTGACCTACCCACTCAACTCACAGCAAATCAGGCTCTGCACAGGCTATTTTTAGAAGTCTGGTTTCTGTGTTAGGCTCCTGGAAGTCTCTGTTTGCTTCATCTGGAGTACGACAAAAATCTTTTGATTAATTTTAGAGGCAACGCTCCTCAGAATAAAATTTGGTTTAATAATGGAAATGCATTAAAAATTTATATGAGAAACGGGAATTTATGTCTCTCTGGGAACTTCGATTTAAATACAGTCTACCTGAAACAGACATTCCAGATGTACTAACCACAAGATTCATGTTGAAGGTTTGAGCCCTGTTGAGGTCTCCAATCCCACCCCGTTGAAAAAAACCCTTTCTGCATGGGAGCTGGTTACCATGCTTCCCACTCACAGCCTTTTTCTATTTTCTAGCGTAAGTAAACACTCTCTCTTCGGGTTTTTTCTCAGTAAGGTGCCCTTGCCTTTCTTGTTACCATCTTCTAACCATTTTCCCACTGACCTGTGCTGGATCTCGAAGTGTGGGCCAGACCCAAACCTGGCGTTTGTGCTGAAGTGCCAGCGATGCTGCGTGCAGCGGAGTCCAGCGCTCCGGGGCTTGCCTGCGTGCATTAGAACAGCTCAGAGGGACGTGTGGGTGTTTCACTGCACGACCCATTTGTGCCTGGTTAGCCGATCTGCTAGCGGAGAGACTGCCACCAGCTGCTGGTCCCTAAGCCAGGTTTCTGGGTGGTGGTTTAGCCGCTAGGTATTTACGTCTGCATTCTCTTGCTGAAGATTAGTATTCTGTCCTCATCTTCAGTGAACGGCATTTTACTGACTTTTGGGCTGAGTTATCAAAATTCCATTGAATTTTAATTTGTGTGCTCGAAGTCATCAGTAGCGCCTTCTGGCCTGAATCAATTTTCCTTTATTTTTCAGATTTTTTTTTTGTTTTGTACCCCTAGAACTTAAATTATCAGTTGTCAATATTGGCTAGACCTCAGGACACACCCTCATGGGTTTCACCTCTTTGAAATACTTTTTGCCAAAGGTACCAGATTTTCAATGATCTCTCTGAATACAGATCTTCAATTATCTTTAAATCATATGTGTTACATACAGATTCTGGCCACAAATGGAAAGGTAAGTAGTAAAATGCCATGGAAGGGTTGTCGTTGCTGTTCTTCCGTCCCAGCTAGAAGCAGGAAACTCTCTGATTATCAAGAATTATTTTCTGATTCAGCCCTATTTTGTAGACCTGCCTGAGCCAGCCTTTGAGCTCAGAGCAAGGATTTTAAAGCAGATAACACACAAAAATTGTGTATCTGTGACAATATGAAACAGGGCACCCTGAGGCAGTAGATATTTTTAAAGTTGGGTTCAAGAAAATGAAAAAAGAGGTGATGTAATGTAATTCTGGAGTCTAGACACAGGGCTGAGAATCCAGAGCCTTAAAGCTTTATACCTGGC
>NW_010389989.1:99718-104178 GCF_000710305.1 Buceros rhinoceros silvestris | reverse complement strand
GGCATTCAAAAGGAAAATCGTGTTCTGGATCACGTTGTCTTTTTTCGAAAAAGAGCTGTGTGGGCAAACTGCACTGATTTACTACTGGGAAGGCATAATATTTTTTAAATTTACTTGTGCCCACACAATTTGAAATGGAAACTATTATTTTAAGGTGAAACATTACTTTTTTGTTGTTGTTGTTGTTGTTGTTGTTGTTACTCTGCAGGGTCCTCCGGGCTTTTCCAGTGAGTGTTGGACTTAAATCAGATTTTGGTCTTAAATATCACATTTATTTTTTCTTTTGCCTTTTATTCCAGTTTGCTTTTTGCCTTTTACAAGTCTTCTAAAATCTATTTAGGTTTGTGTTCTGTCTAATACGTTCATAGAATCGTAGAATCATAGAATGGTTTGGGTTGGAAGGGAGTTTAAAGATTATCTAGGTTCAAATCCCCTGCCATGGGCAGGGACACCTTCCACTAGATCAGGTGGCTCAGAGCCCCGTCCAGCCTGACCTGGAACCCTTCCGATGATGGGGCATCCACAGCCTCTCTGGGCAACAGGGGCCAGTGTCTCACCACCCTCCCAGTGAAGAATTTCTTCTGTACATCCGATCTAAATCTACTTTCTTTCCATTTAAAGCTGCTACCCCTTGTGCTATCACTACACTCCTTGATCAAGAGTCCCTTTCCATCTTCCATGTAGGTGCCCTGTAGGTACTGGAAGGCAGCTACAAGGTCTTCCCAGAGCCTTCCCTTCTCCAGGCTAAACAACCCCGGCTCTCTCAACCTGACTTCATGGCGGGGCGTGCTCCAGCCCCACGTTCTTTGTGGCCCTCCTCTAGACTCGCTCCAACAGGTCCATGTCCTTGTGTTGGGGGCTCTGGACACAGCACAGGTGGGGTCTCCCCAGAGCGGAGGAGAGGGGCAGAATCACCTCCCTCGACCAGCTGGTCACGTTGCTTTTGAGGCAGCCCAAGATACAGTTGGCTTTCCGGGCTGCAAGCACACATTACTGGGTATTCTCTCAATATTTAGTTTGTTGGAGTTTAACAGCATTCTGATTCAAATTTACATCAGCTCAGAAATAGTATCAAAGGAGAAAATGTTAGACACGGGAAATCTAGGGTATTTTTAAATCAAAAAGGCTAATTTAGACTAAATGCAAAATGCGCGTGAAGAACTGCCCTAGTATTTTCACAACAGTTAACCAGATGCCATCTGAAAAAACCAAAATCCCTGATATCCTCATTTCTTTTTATGCCGAAAGCGTTGCAGGTATTGATATAGGAGGCAAACAAACTCATTTGAACTAAATTGGGCAGTCCACATTGAACCAAAGGCATTTGGCTGCAGTTGCACAAAACGTGGTACAGAGACCCCCGTGGTACAGATTGGAAAGCGATCTGTGACATTGCCTCAGAACCATGCACTTGTTTGTTAAATTACTTTTTCTCTGCAAATATCACCTACTTTTGAGGGTTTTTTTACTGAGATTTTTCTGTGGGAACCTCACTGCCACTGTGCAGACTGGAGTAATTGCACATAAAATTTAGCAACTGGGTCTAAGGATTGTGGTACCATCTATTCTGGCCAGCCTCTCAACAACTCATTTGGACATACAGAAAAAAAATCACAGCAGAAAGTTTTGAATATAAGCCCTGAGATAGATTTGGTTTTTTCCACGGTTTACTATTGCCATGGCGGTAAGGACTTTGGTCTTGGTTAAGATTGTTGTCTTGAAAAATGTGGAGATTTAAATCCTCTATAGATGTGATAGTCATTGGAGCAAGGAGACTCCACTGCAAGATTTTCTGTGGGAGTGGGGTAGTGAGAAACCTTTGGGTACCGAGCCTGCCTTTTTCCTGATGTATTTTTAGCATTGATCATGATCTGTTAAGAACAGGAGTGAAATGTTGGGACATACCAATTTGTTTTATTTTCACAAAGTCTTCTTTTTCTGTGCCTTATGAACATTTCCTGTGTGTAGCTGAAGCTTCCTGCCTAGCTTAGTTAAATCCTCTCCAAAGATCAGTCCTTGTTTCTCGTAGTCACTTGCTGTAGTCACTTGTCAGCTCGTTTGGTTTTTTTTCACATAATACATCCATCTCGAAACACTCATCCTGTTGCTAAGAGCACAGTCTCTTATCAAATTTGGTCTCTAGATTGGCAGGCACAGTGAATGACTGGTCTGATTCAGCTCTGTTAATTCATTAACTACACAGATGTAAAGAAGTTGCACATAGAATCATAGAATCATCTGGTTGGAAGAGACCTTTAAAATCATCGAGTCCATATATTTCATTATTGCAAATAACACCAAATCAAGCCTACAGAAAAGCCGTCCCCACCACAACATTGATTGAAGGTTCAGTCGATGTACAGAATCGATTGATTCCATCATACATACTTGAGGTCACATCCGGAAACTTGGAATGCTGGGAAAATTCACTGTGGGTGAACTTGAGAGTTTGGTCACTTCTAATCACATGCTTTGATCCAACCCCATTTTGTGAAGAAAATTATTTTAAATTTAATTGATTGGTATAAGTCACGCTAATGATGATGAGGGTTAGCTGTCTTTGTGTATGAGCTGTTTTGATCTGCCAACGGCCTTTGCAAGAAGCATCACGTAAGGCCAAAAAACCAAAAGAAAGGGCACTAGGAAATCAAAAGAGGCAGGAAAACAGAGCGCACTGTGTGGTCTTTGGGATTCCCTTTTGTAGCATGATTTATTGGCCTCCGTTTTGTTTCATGCCGCAGCTTGGAGGACAGTAGCTCACAGTGCGACCACATAGGCTGGTTTGACAGAGATGCGTGTTGGGTCTCTAATGTAGAGAAAGCTGGGAGGAAAGGTGACTGAGAGTTCTGGGGAATAGGGCAGCCTTCTTTCTGTCTTTCTTTCTTGCTCTCTCTGTTTCTTTTTTTTTATTTATTTTTTAAAGGAGTTTGTGCATAACATCAGGCTTTTGCTGATGTTATTAATTTTCCCTGGACCACTGAAAGGTTGTGTCTGCTTGTCCCCATATTTTTTCATTACTTCTTCTTAGACAGAAGTCTAACTTCATGTCATTGATTTCTCTTAATGACCAATAAGCCATTCATCAACAGCAAGATAAAGAACTTCCAGGAGAATCACCACGCGTTGATATTTATCTTTACAGTGGATGTGAAACAAGATGAATTACAGAAACCCCATCTACATTTGTAACACCTACATCTTTCTCAACTGTTTTTATGCCCATGCTATCTCAAAATGGATTTAGCATTAGAAATGTGCCTTCAGAATATCGATAACAATAACAAGGCATCCCACTGAATTACTGAAATTGTGACTGTAGGAGTTTGTGCATAATTATCTCTCTTGTATACTGTAGGTGATATTTCTTTAATTTGAACGGCATGAAACTCCGGGCTCTGTCCGCCACCAGTGGAGTGAGATGAATAGTCCCAGGGCATTCTTCCCATCCTACGAGAACTGCCTAAGACAGGTGGAACAAAGACAACTTTGGAAGCCTATTTATCTCCATGAACTTAGAGAAGATCTTGCTTGGCTGCAATTAGAGGAGATTAATCCAATTGATGGGAAATAATTATCTTAGTACTGTATTGTGCATTATAGGTAGAAGACATCGTAATAGTACTTATTTTAGGGGGCAGGTCTGAGAAGAAGCATATTGTACCTGACTCAAGAACTCTCCTGTGTGGAATGCATGTGTTGATTCATTAGAAATTCAGGACAGATCATCATCTCCTTTTGTCACAGGCCACTAAGTGTCATTCAGCTGAACTATTACCGGTCTAAAGTCGTTAGGGGTGCAAGTTTCAGTCTTCCAGAAATTCAAATGTGGGCTTCAGGCAGAAAACAAAGCAAGAAAAATCCGAGTGCCTATGGCTCATGTTAAATTGTTGTATAGGTGGAGTTCCCTCAGGAGAACTCAGTTCCCTCCCATCTTCCAGAGAAAGTCGAAAAATTGCAAAGGGTGGGAGGGACAGTCTGTGCTCCAGCATTGTTGTACGTTAAAAAAAAGTGACAACTGTCTGACATGCTGCTCTCCTGGCCCTCTTCTTCCAGGTTTTCATTACAATGCAGAATTCAATGTTGCCTTTCAAGCTGCTCAGTGTGGAACCTCTTCGCGGAGAGGCTGTGCTTGCTCTGTGTGGTTCACTCTTCCTTCTTGATATTCCTATCGTGGCTTTGTATGGGACAGATACTTTGGGGAAGCAATTCAACTGGAGTTGTTTGATGCAATGGATGATTTTCGACTGTGAAGTCTTGGCATTGTCAGACAATAACTCGTCCTGGCTTCTTCTGATAAATTGGCCCGATCGTGGCTGATGAGCACCCCATAACCGCAGAGACTGTGGCAGCAAATCCTTCAGAATCATTGCAAATGTGTTCATCTGTGAATAAAGTGGAGGCTTTTTTTTTTTTTTTTTTTTTTTTGTGCAACTTTTTTGACTGATGCCACAAACTGTGTT
>NW_010389989.1:83162-99690 GCF_000710305.1 Buceros rhinoceros silvestris | reverse complement strand
TTTTTTTTTTTTTTTTTTTTTTTAGTGAAATCTTTGTGACTGATGCCACAGACTGGTTTGGCATGACTGAAAACTCATTCTGTCCTTTTTCATTCAATATCTCCTATTCAGCCTCACAATGTCCCTTTAATGAAACCATTTAGGAAAATGATTCTATTTTGCAGTAATACTGGCAGGCCAGGGAGGTTCATGCTTGTTAGGCAAACTGGCTCATAGACTGACCAAATCATTGCTGCAATACTCTCTTTGAGAAGGCATTTACCACTAAGTGTTTGTTAGCACGGAGAGAACCCGAGCTGTTTCTAAACCTTTGCAAATCTAATACAGAAAAGTCTTATCCTGGAGTATCTTTTTAGGGGGTGAACTCATGGCTATTAAGAGGCCGGGGTATTGTTAGCAGGGAGAAGAAAATAAAATGCATGCTGAAAAGAGGACATGAGATTAAAGACAGTAGTTCTGCTGTAGGGGCCCCTTTAGGCGATCAGGAGAAAGAGAATAAGGTTTATAATATTATTCTCTTTCTCTCATAGCCTAGAGAAGTCTTCATGTGCAAAATATTTTTAATCTCGTTTTCTATTTTGAGACTGTTTCACAAAGTCATTTTTATACATCCCAGTATAAACACTGCAGCAGATTTAAGAGGGATTTTGTGGCTGTCAAAATTAAGTGCATCAGTCTGTGTGCGAGGCTGGGAAATGTTAGGAGGCAATCACAGTGAAAAACAAACATACAAAAAAAGGCAAACATCAAGTATGGAATAGTTTTAGGTTTCAGATAAGTGACTTTATTCCCAAGGCTGACTAATGACAGAGGAGAGAGAGGTTATTCACTGGTTATCACAGTCGATGGATGATTGGGGCTTTTGGGTTCTTTTTCTTTGCTGACTCATTTTCTGGCCTTTAATGAGTCAAACTCTGTGTCATTGTAGTCTGTAAAAATGGGTGTAATAAGGATGTGTGTCCCAGAAGCATTCTGAGTCTTAATTGACGCTGGTAAAATATTCTGATATTTTTGTTTGAAAACACTAAAATGAAAATAGCATTGCTAACAGAAGTACCAGCTCTTTCCACATGAACATTTCTGGATGGAACTACACTCTTGTGGACCTAAATATTTTGGATTTTCTTTGCTTTGCCTTAGTTTCCATAGTTTGTGGATCATGCAGAAAGCTGAATGTTTCCACTGGTGCATTCAGCAATGCCACTCAAATCTGACATTTCTATCTTCCTGTGTTTCTCTTTCCTTCTCCAGTGTGAATGCTTTTATATTGAAATGTAAGGTTTACCCAGACTGAGCTTTCTCCCTGACAGCTGCTGTATATGCTGCCAGGGCTTTGGGAGCTTAAACGTGTTCAGTCCCTCGTCCATGAAAGTCTGGGACAAAATTCCATTGATTTTCGGTAGGGCAGGATCAGATTCAATATTAAGAAAACTCCATTTCCTGCTAATAATCTATTCTGGTCTCCAGACAATTTGCAGAGTTGCCTTTAAAACAGATGTCTAAATGTGATCATCTGCTTGTTTTGTTCTCTCTAAATAACCTGCAAAAAAAATCACATTTATAAGGTTCAGTCCTGCAGATTTTTATCAGCGTTGTTGCTGCTCGTTCAAAGGTGACCCTTTTTATAAACAAGGATTACTTAGAATAGAGGCTGGCAGTATCAAGCGCTAAAATTCTTACAGCCGTTTGTATTTCAGACCAAATTTCTTGTCAGTCAGCTGATGGCATTTGCTTTACTGCAGCAAATCCTGGTAAATAGAAAGGAGACAAATTAATAGTGAACTCAACTAAACCAGGAAGGTGTGAAGAGATGCTAAAAGAAAAAGAGGTCTTAGGCAAGTAGAGACCGTGGCTTGAATGAGAGAGCGTATTTGTCATGGCGGAGGGCACTTGGATTGCCAGGCAGTAATACTTAGTCCAACACCAGCCCTTTTCTAAGCGGGAGCCTGTGAGCTGCATTAAAGAGAATGTAAAGAGGGTCTACAAATGATTTCCACACAGAGGTTACATAATGCACATTAAGGGAAGTACTAATAAGGAGGGATAGAAATTGCAAGGCAGAGAATATGGTTGTGGTACAAGTTCCAGCAAAGAGACCCTGAAGTGCTGAGCGTTTCTTGCAGCAGCATCTTCGGTGAGATTTTGAGAGGTTTGGAGTTGGGCAAAGACAAATCGTAGGAGAAAAAATGGCAGAGATGCGGGGCTGTATTCAGACTGTTTTTCTACAGAAGCCTATCTTTAGCATCTGAATTTGAGAAAGTGATCAGTGATTCAGGCCACCTACAATCCAGTGCTGCCAGACCCGGCTGTCTGCACTGTCAATGGAGAAAAGCAGTCATCATACCTAAATTAGCTGCTGGGAGCAGATTATTCTCAATTTAGGAATGGAAGTAAGTTCTTGTACTGTTGAAGTAAAGAAGGCTGTTGAAACAGCTGGGGACCCAAAAGGATGGAAGTGTGCATATTGCTTGGCTCTGATTTCCTAATTTAGTGACTACAGAGGAACATGAAAATCTGGTTTGCTTTAAGGTAAAATTTAGGGGGGAAAAAAGTAAGGAGAAAATAGCAAGTAATGGTGATTTCTGCAGCACCCCTATATATTTTGGGCAAGGATTACAAGACATGCACACCGGGAAAATTCCAGATATTCAGTGAGGAACCTTAGACGAGAAGAAGTGCGATGAGCAGAGCAGCGCTGCAGCCTGTGGCAAAGAAAAGCCACGTAATTACAAGTAGGATTGTGTTCAGCTGATACGGTGATTCTGGCGAACATATTTATCAGGAGTTACGTATTTGCTGTTGCTCTTTATTTTTTTGATGTGGTTGCTTGCTATCAAGGTGTTTTTGCATTGTTTTGCTTTTTGTGGCTGTATTCTGGTTTTAACTCATTGTCACGCTATAAAATTTTAGCGCTAATAATAATTACAGAGGGATTTTAGTTGTCCCGTGTGGGTCCATTATGCTCACTCTTCCTTGTTCTCTGTTTTTCTTCTCCCTGCTTCATCTGGTATGTTGTGCTTAGAGTTGTGTACAATGATGCCTAATGAATTTCGCGAGTGAATAAAAAAACTTCTGCAAATAAAAGTAGGAGACAAAGAATAGAGAAAAAGGGGGGAAATGAGGATGCTTCAGCTCAGAAGTATAGAAAAATCTAAGTAAATTGTAGAAGAAAGCCTGTGTTACACAATTCTTTTACATATCTCTGCCAAAGATGATCTTAGCCTCTTGATTTAAAAAAAAAAATAAAAATTTGGAAGTCAGTGGGTGGCTTTTCTAATGGCTCAGTGGGTTTTGGCTGACTAATGCTCTGAGTCTTAAAGAATACGAGCAAAGTTCTGTTGTTATCTGTCAGGGAGGACCTGATTGCTGTGCCCGAGAATTAAGCAATGTTTAGATTGGAATTCACTTGGCCCGATGTTGGGTGGCTACAGCTGAGCTAGTCTCTGAGCTTTTGCCAAACCCAGGTAAAGCCTCATCAGATATTTTTTTTTCCTTGAGTGGGGCCCCTGAGGTCAGGGAAATGAATGCTATCAACCCCTCCGTCCCACATTGCTTCAGATAGGCACAAAAGAGCTGCCTGCTGCTTAATGATGCAGCATAATGAGACTCCTCCTGATCCTGCCCACTGTAAATGGAAGGAGGAAGGTGGATCAGAAAGCTCCAGACATGCTGAACTGTGGGTGATGGGTTTGTGCCACTAGAGATCTGCCCTGGAATGAGCCCGCAGGCAGAAGGTGTGTATACAAGCCTTGACCATAATTAAGAAACGGTGCTGAACTTCTTTTGAAAAAAGGAGTTGCATGAATGGCATTCACAGTGCTGCTGCTCTCGCGTGTCAGGCAGAAAAAAGCCAACCTTGTCAAAGAGCAAAACAGCGATCAGAAAGCTCTTTCTCATTTTGGGTGTTGTCAAGACAGACGTTGCTGTCAAGAAACCCTAAGGACTTCTGGTGTTGATTCCAAATGGAAGGTTTGGGAAGTTTTTGGTGAAAGGTGGCGGTGAATAAAACACATTTTATGAGAGATGGAATCAGAGCTCAAAGACTCACTGAAGCCCGGTATGTCTTCTTTTCCTTACCCCCTGGGCCAGCATCCTCCCCTGTCTGGGAGTGTAAAATGCACAGCTTATCTCCTCTGAGCAAGCCAAAATTATCTTTTCTAAACCCAGGGGATGTAATGGCTGGTATTTCAGACATCAGTTCATGCACTGTGTGGGTGCACATTGTGTTTATTGTTAAGTGTGGAAATGAAAAATTAAATATGTGAAGTATTAAGTAAGACTTCCAGATTCTCTCCTCAACGACTTCCCAGAATGGGCAGCTAGATGTTTCCCCCTGAACTCACTGACTGACAATGCTGATGTTTGTGACGCACAAGAACATCTTTCACTCAGTACTAAAGCCTGACATTGTCATGTGCTTTCTCAACTCAGTCATGAGGAGAAATGTCACCCAGCGGTCGTAACATGCTGTTCCATCTGCTCTGCCCCGGCCTGTGTCCTCCATGGACAAAAATGCTACATGGGAGCCAGAGCACAGGAGTTACAATACCAGGTCAGAGCAGTTGTTGCCTCGTCTGGGATTATGTCTGGCGGAGTTGGCACCATGTGCCTCGGCAAGAAGAGTGTGCTGGAGAGTAGGACCATAGAGGTGTTGGGAGAGTGAGTGATGGTTTTGTGCCTTCTGTTGCTGTGTTAAGGACATACTGAAAAGGACAAGAATTCCCACATGCGCTGGCTTGTGGCTGTTTGCCCTGTGGCATAATTTTGTGGGAGCAAAACAAAAAAGAAAAGTGTGTGATCATTCCACTCTGCGAAGAAAGGCAGAGCGAATGTTTGTATCTCTGTCTTTCTGTCTCTTTTCCCCCTGTATCTCCCCCAACATCTGAATTTGTTCACCAACCTTCTATGCGATTTGATAAAGAGGTAGAGTGACAAGCGGTGACAATGATATTCCTGCAAATCCGTGAAATCGGGGAGAGAGACTTTAAATGAGGGAAAGGCATTTTGAGCAGACTGCAGCCTGGCCGAAAGCCTTTGCAGCACCACCAGGCCCATACCATAGACAGTAGAAGTGTCCCTGGGAAGGGGCCGCTGGAGGTCTCTAGTCCAGCCTCCTGCTCAAAGCACCAAACTACATCAGGTCCCCTTTGTCTAGGCTGAGTCTCAGATACCTCTAAGGCTGGAGATCTGGCAGCCACCTCGTTTGACCATTTCCAGCGCTGCACTGTTCTGCAAGCCGAAGAATCTTTTACTGACCTCTAGTCTGAACCTCCAGCCTGGGGCCATTTGCTGATGATTGAGGAGCATTTGTCTCCATCATCTTTACAACTCCCTTTGGGGTTGTGGCAGCTGAGATTAGCTTCCCCCTTAGCCACCTCTTCTCGGAATAAGCTGATGTTGAGTCAATCAACCGTTAGAGGAAAAAGTCACAGGCAACCAGTACCATCAAAATTACATTGTCTTTAATAAATGGGAAGGCAGAGAGATGAGAATTTGATGTTTCTGCACTTCCTGTAGAAATGTAAAATACAGCAATACACTGATCTCTGCTTTTTCCTGTAGTCCTTAAAGAGTAACAACTACTTCTACAAGAACAACTACAAGTGCTTTCTTTCCAAATAAATTATAAAGTATCTTACCTTACGTCAGCGTTAAAGTGCAGATATCAGTTGTCTGTCTGCCAGCATTATGTATTCCATGAGAAGTTCAGATATTCTTCTCTCTAGTGCAGTTTCAAGTCAGTATCTCATTTGCAGAGTTTATATAATGCCTCGTTGGTCTACCATAGTGCTCCCTTAATGTTTGTGAGTTTGAATTTCAGAGCTGGGTTTTAAATATTTTCAAAATTGCAAAATTATTATTGTTTTGCTATTTCTCCCATGGCTTTAAAAAAAAAAATTATTTTTCCATAGAGATTTGTAACAGCTGTTGGTTACGCAGGAAAATCAAGGCATCAAGAAAGCTGGATAATGTAAAAGAAATGTAGGAATTTACAGTATTTCCCATTAAATGTCAATTTACATTGTTTGAGCCAGCAGTGGACTAGGATTTAGCAGCTTTATCTCACTGCAACCTAAGAACTGTGTATTGTTTATCTGTAAAGCTGTCGCCTTCTCTGTGCTTCCACAAAGGATGCTTTGAACACAAGCTGCTGTTAACTTCAGACAGTGCCGTCGCTGAGCAGAGACGGAGCTGGGAAGGGAAATCGCTGACCAGAATGAGCTCTGTTCTCGCTCAAACCAGGACATTCAAGACTGCGATAAACTCATGGGGTGAGCACAGCTAAAAGGGGCAGCCATGAGATGAGCACTTTCCTGCTCTTCTTTGGGGGTCAAAGACGGCTACAGAGAGACAGGGTCTGCCTGACCAAGTGGGGCAAAACCATCATGGGAATGACAGGGGAGGGCAGTGAGGATCCACAGCAGGTTTTATGCTTTACATGGGAGCGGAGGGGGAATTCATGGAGCCCTGCCTTGGGACCGGTGATGGGCCAGCTGGGAGCTGCTGGGTCACGCTCTGCAAGCAGACCAGTGCAGGTGCTGTGGGATGCCAGACCAGGGAGAAGGCGGCCTGCTTCAGACAACAGGTAGAAGCCATCCCAGAGAAGACAAGGCTCAGAGGATTTCAATCCATGCGTATAAATATCTGATGAGAGGATGCAGAGGCAGAACCAGACTTCTCAGTGGTATCCAGTGAAAGGACAAGAGGGGATGAGCTCAAGTTGAAATTCAGAAAATGCTATTTAAATACAAGAAAACTTTTTTACGGTGAGAGTGTCTGAAAACTGTCTCTGGCTTCCAAGAGAGATTGTGAACTCTCCGTCCTTGCCGTTACTAAAACCTGGCTGCATGTGGCCCTGGGCAACCTGCTGTAGCTGACCCTACTTTGAGCAAAGGTTAGACTAGAGGATCCTCGGAGTTCCCTACCAGCATCAGTGATTTTGCAGCTTGGTGAGAAAATGCGTTCCTTCTCTTTCTTTACATCGGTGAAGCAGCACACAGCAGTGAGAAACAAGGTGCCTGATTTCTGGGGATGTGCTTGGAGTTTACATGAAGAGACAAATGGGAATGATTTGCAGCACTGCTTTCCCAGAGCATATTTCCTCAGAGCAACGTAAATTTTTGTGGGTGAAATAATCTACCTTGAATTGCTGAATTATTGGCAATAAAAGAAACCACAAGGCTGACCTGCAAATTACAGGGATAGAAACCTAAGTGCAGGTTTAGACTTCACTGAAGCTTTGTGGAAACACTGTAGGTACTCCAAGTGTGTGTTTAAGAATGTCAAATGAATAAATAACAGCTACTTGTGCTATCTACTCTTTTTAACTGCAATTAGTGGTACACTGCAATCTGCTTTCTGAAAGACTTGGAAGTTTTCCAAAGACAGAATAGACCACAGGATTTTGGTACGGTTGGTAGAGATGATGTCCTGGCAGGGTGGAGGAAGAAAAGCCAAGAAGGAGTCACCAGGAAGATGCTGGATGATAAATGTCTGGATTTCAGCTCAAGCTGGACAAAGGAAAAGATTTCACAGGCTCATAGTCAGCGAGTAGCTGGTGTTACTCTTAAAGGAATACTTTGAGGAAACTTTGAAAATCTCTTCTGAAAAGAGCCGTTTAAAATGAATAACAAATTAGTGTATATCAATAGAAAATTATGTTCAATATACGTCATTTTCTAAGTGTGTAATTCTAGTAATTCGTACATTGTACATGATTAGACATGGTTTAGGACAGGTACCTTTAGCACCTACAGAAATGGTTTAGAGACTGTTCAAGGATCATAGGAAAAGAAGCAGTTTAGTTAAATCAGAAATGGTAACGAAGGGAAAGTCAGTGTCACATGTTAAACTCAGTTAACCAAAGGAAGGTGTGTTTGGAACTGAAGACAGCCCTGGAAACAGTTTCTTTAGATCCAGAGATGCATCCAACTTACTGGCAGTCAGTCAGAAGCATGTTGGGTGGTAGATTAGATGGCCAAAGACTTGACGAGAGCAACTATAATAAAAAAAATGGTTGCTAAGGGTTTCAGAGCTGCCTTACAGATAAATAGGATCAGTTCTTTCCTGCTGTGACAAAGGAGGAGGTCCATTCCCATGTTGTGCCCCTTGGGGCTCAGGGTCACTAGCAGTGAAGTGATGTGAAATGGTGTATTGCAGTTTGGGCAGGTGCCATTAGTGTTCTGCCAGGCTCCAGCAAAACTAGAGCTGTTCGCTGAACAACATGCCTGCTCTGGTCCCTCTTCCTGCACATGGTGCAGATTGCTTATGTGTAAATGGTGACTCATCCCTACAGCCTCTCTCCTGTCTTACTTCTCCAGTTGTATGATCTAGCTAATGTTGATGTGAAGATCAGCAAGGTCTCCATTTTTGCCAGCTTATTTTTCATTCTGCCACTACTCTGACGCTGGCAGACTTTCTTTTCCCCCTCTAATCTCTGTACCTGCCTCTTTGGCCTTCATTTGCAAGATAATTTCAGGGTCTCCACTCCTGCACCCTCGCTGTTCTTTCTCTTCACCTTGATATCAAGATTTCATCTCTTTCTCTTTTTCTTCTTGGCAGCCTCATTTCATGAAGCCTGCTTTGCTCAGGGGTGTATTTCCTTGTTTCCACTTTGTTGATTCCTGGAAAATCTGTTCCTATTTATTACTGTGTTGCTTTGAAAGTTAGCAATAAAAGTAGATACACTATGGAACTGCATCTGTTTACAGAGACATAGCAAATAAGATCCTAAACCTATGCCAAACAGCTCTACTACAGTTCGTCCTTCCTTGTTGGGGGGGAGAGGATTGTCTGTGTAGCTAATGCCTGTGTGGGAAAAAGAAAGCAGCTTCAAAGGAGTGATGAGTCTGTTGGTTGCTGCGCTGAAAGGGAATAAATGATGAATGAAATGAAAACAAAGCTCAAAAGGTGACATCCTTCTGCAGAAAACGGAATAAAATTATTTTGCCCAGTTGCAAGTGAAGTTGGTTTTTTGCTTTTGAGAAGTTTGGAACAATTATTTCTTATGTGTGTTGGAAATGGGTTTGTTGCTAGAGACTGCATCACAGTGGGCAGGGCTGGGGAGTCTGGGGGTCCTAGTCGCTTCTGTAAATCTGGTGTGTAGCATAAGTGTAAGCAAGTCGTTGCACCGCTATTCCTCTTGATTAAGTAGGGCTAATGATACTTCCTTCCTTCGTAAAGTTTTTCCAGTCTGACTGGAAAACCAAGCTATGGAAGGTGTGTCCTTGCTGTTATTATGCAGCCAAAGACCTTGAAGGCTTCTTTCAAAATCTGAGGAGAGGACACATCCATGTATATCCAAAATCAACATGAAGCATTAGGACTAATATTAAGACCTAAGAATCCAAATAAACTAGAGTTGGTGCCCAGTGCACATTTTATGCTTTCTGTTGCTGGTTGTTCATACATATAAGAGGATAGTTCTTCATTACCCACATCCTCTTTTCACTGTGTAAAGCTTTTTAAATTGCCGAGAATAGAAATGAGTACATAACTGGATGTATTTCTAAAGCACCGTCCCCTTCTTACAGAATTTAAAATGAGGAGGTTATTTATGCTGTGCTGTAAAACATGTGGCGTTGAGAGGCTCAGCACCATAAGCTTTGCAGTTAGTTTAAGGGATGTGTGGCTCTGTTACTAGGACACTGTAGCATCTACCGAAAAATAATGAAAAATAGTCCTTTTCTTCTTTTATTTCTCCAAGGCATTGTATTTGTATTACAGTACAGAGTGATGTGATCTGATTACTTCAAAGGCAATCTAACTTTGAGCTCCTTGTGCTTATAACCATTTGGTCATCGCACACTGGTCTCTCTGAAGGTCTTGGGTAATGATGTTGCCACCAGAGCTTTTATCTGTGGGTTAAGTATTTTAGGGAATTCATTCAGAGCAGCTCTGCTGCAGAGACAGCACTGACAATTTGTTTTCCTTTTCTGCCTTGCTCTTTGCTTTCTGAGATAGCTGTATTTTGAGAAAAACTCTGTGTGTGCCTGAACAAAGAGCTTGGTCACCATAAATGTATGCAGGAAGAATAAGTTCCGCAAACAAGGAAGACTGTGCATTGTGACTTTTTTTTTTTTATTTTATTTTTTATTTTGAGAAGGTCCTTGGGGAGATATATGGATGGGTAGAAGTAATATGCTTCTGAGTGCATTGACTTTCTGGAGGGGTTGTAGGTCAGCCTGTCTAAACCAGAGATGACTTGAAAAAGATAGATAAGGAAAAATGCTTCAGATGCATTTGCTGAAAGGGCCTTCAGGACCCTGCATTTAAATCAGTGTGTTAAGCTTAGCTTAAGCGATCTGTATTCAGTGCAGATTTGCAAAGCATTGTGTTCTGAATAATATTTTAAAATCTCCAGTCTTGGGTATCCACCTGACATCTACACCTGCTTTATTTGCCATTTTAGCAGAGAGAATAAGACTTCAGTGTGCACAAATACACCTTCTGAGAGTTAAAGTGAGCTTCAAATCCAAATTCATGTCATGCTACTAGGGCTGATAGTGGTCACGTTCCTCCCTGTGATGTTTGGATTCAAAGCCAGAACTAATTTATAATTTGAAAAGCTACAAATCTTTCTGCCTTGGAATATGTTTTCATCTTCAGATTGTATCTGTCAAAACAGAAAAGTCCCATACAGAATTGGCCAGTGCATGAATTGTGGATCCAGGACAGAGGACTGCAATCCCACATGAGGATGTTTCTTTGACAGGACATGCAGTACTGTTTTCTTTTTTAATATACTTTATGTCTATGTATTAAGCAACAAAATAATTATGAAAAAATAAAGAAATTATTTCAAATGGTACCTGTAAAGAACTGAGGCCTGATGCTCTCTAAATAGCTTTATCCCTTCAAAAGTTAAAGTTAAAACTCGGAACTGGAACCATGTGATAGACCATTATTATTAGTCAAATACTTTCTGAAAGAGAATGAAGGTTAGGAGATATGTAGTCTGGTCATGCTAATTAATTGCTTTCACTTGTGCTATAAATCTGTCTGAAAGCAACAATGTTGCAGAGTTGCCTCTTACGTTGGTTCCCAGCTATTAGAGATGAGATATAATAGCTGGAAAGTGTACACATGTCCTTTGTAAGACTTGGAAGTGTTAGCGTCTGTTGTTCTTCTTGTCTTGGGCTGGACAGGTCTCATGAGCTCATTGCTTGAGTTATTCTGGCAAATATTATTTTTGCAGTTTAAGAAAGAACACAATAGGAAAAAGACCATCAGGACTTGCATGCTGAAGTTTCAGAACTAGGGAAAGCTGGATCGAAAAATGCATCCCTTATCTTGATTATGGAATTAACAGGATGAATGTAACGATGCTAGACAGTGAGTTAGGAGCGACTCTGCTCCTTCTGACTTTTGATTATTATTAGGAAGGATATCTGCTAGAAGAGGAGGGTCTGGACATGCATGCACTGATCTGGCCAAAGGTCTGAGACAAGAGATCTTGCTAACAAGGTTATTGAAAGCCTCTCTTCACTCTTGTCCTCCACAAGTTAAATGACATGAGAAGATCTCCATGGTTTTCCATAACCACACCATTCCTGAGGGTTTAACTCACTTAATTTGAAGTTTCTCATGTGGCTTTGGCTTTAGCTGGGGGAGTCCCGAGGAACCAGGCTGTTCTGACCTGCAGCAGTAATAGGCTGCAGGCAGATCTTAGGAGGGAAACCTTCCATATCTTGTGTGCTGGAAACGGGACTGCTCAGTAAAGGGAATGTAGAGGGCATCTGAATAAAAAGTCTTGACTAAGAAAACAGAGCTTGTAATACAAAAAAAATACAAAGCTTGTAATTTACAGAAATACGGGTAAAGCAGGAAAAATATCATGCTTAATATGCAGGCAACTGTACCTCCCCAGCCAGATTTCAGACCCTAGCTATAATGCCTGAAAATGTTAGAGCTGCTCAGGGAAAGAATCTGTGCAAATTCTAAGCTCAGCTTAGAAACATTTGAGTCATACCAGACACTATACTAAAAAAAGCCCACTGTAATTGTGCGCAAACTAATTCATCTCAATGGTGAAAGACAGAACTGGCATCTTTGGTCAATATTTATCCAGGAATATTGAAAAGAAAAATCTCTGCTGTCACTCAGACCACTGTATTATCAGAAGAAATCTGTGGCAGCATTCAAAAAGCAAAAATTAACCCAAACACAGTTCTCCTTTTGAAAGCAAGAAAAGCAGTTTAACATTTAATAAAAAAAGTAACTTCACTTGAGGGCTGAATCTGCAGCCTATCAAGCCTGCCGTATCATTTTAAAATTTGTAACTCTCATGATTAGAAAATGTCAAGATAATCAAAATAGAGGGGAAATTACAGCTGCTACAGTAAATGAATGCTCTGAAAATACTCAGATTGTGCGACGCTAAAACATCCACGTAACAACCGTAACTTTTAAAACACTTTTGTCACACTGTTTTTTGCTTATGCGTTGCTAGAAGATAGTGCAGATTTGGGTATGATTTCATTGTTGATCTTAAAAGCGAGTTATTAAATCCCTTACATTCGATACACTGCTCCGATAATGAACCTGCGCCGCAGAGAAAGTGTCAGAAAGTTTAATTTCTTTTGTGCTCAAACCCTCCATATAAAGCTGCGTGGGTAATAAAATTATAATCACATATTCATACCTCTTTGCAAAATAAATGTAATGATACTTCATATTCCCTTGGCGCCAGCTCTCTCAAGTTCTTCAGGCTCTTTATAAACATTAATTAAGACTCGCACCTCGGTGTTGCGTTAAGTGCCGTACGGATCGCCTGCATTGTTTTGTAAGTGTCTACCATATTTTGATTACTCCAAAGCCGCTTGCTAATATTATACACGTCGTAAACTGAGGCAGGGCAGTTAAGTCGCATGATTAAATTCTTGCAGCAAATCAGTGATTAAGGTTGGGGCTGCAATTAGGAGTTTAGCGTTCCAGTTCGCTGTTGTAACTGCCAGACTAACTCCAATGGGGACTTGGAAGTATTTTCAGTGATTCAAATTGGTTTCTGTGTTGAAAGAAATTTAACTGATAACATTAGCAGGTCTAGTTTTGTTAATGCATCGTCACCTGCTGTCTCTTAAGGGCGAATGTGTGACGGTAGGGCAGCTGCAAACTGTGCTGTGGCACCTGTTAAAGGCGATAGGCAACCGGCTGCAAGCAGAAACTGTGCTGTGTTAGGGTGAGGCTACGGCTCATTTATGACTAAACGGACTCTCTTCCTGTTGGTCCTTAGCTCGCAATGTGATACTTATTCCTCATTTTCCAGTTGAGAGAGTTGTACCTTCTCCTGGAATTGGCGTTTCCCTCCTCTCTTGCCAAAGGCTGTTTTATTAACTCTCGTCTGACTTCTGTTTCCTGTCATTTTCTGCTGCTTTTCCATCTGAAGGAAGACAGCAGTCATGTCATAATTATTTTCTTTAGTAATTGCCACTAAGATGCTGAGTGTTTCCTAATTAGATCAGGCAGTGTTCACGGCGAAACCTCAGAGATGCTGTCCGAGGGTGCGAGTTTCCTTCAGATCTCAGTAATTGAGTTGTACAGCCTGGGCTTGTGCTACCCAAATTTCTCCCTGCAGCTCTTGAAGCACACCAGGGGGTTAGGAGTGGTGGTGTTTAAAGAGAAAGAATAAGAAGCTTAATTGGTGAAGTAAAATAATGGGAATTTCACACACACACACACACCCTTCTTTAAATATGCTACGGTGTGGCAAATAGCAAACTGGAGCTAAAATACTTCCATATAGGTGAAGATCAGCTAAAAGTAATCGAAGCCTTAGATGGGTTTCTGGGGCAGATGGATAAAACTTATCTAGGGACTGAAAACCCGTTTGCAAATGTACCATTATTTTGATGCAAAATAACTTTACAAAATGTTCTAAATAGTGCCTTATTTTGCTGCTAGAGGGCTGTAAAATTATAGATCATTGCACTGCAGACAAGTTGTTAATTTGGGGGAAACTGTGAGCAGTGTAGAATTGCTGGATACATTTGGTGTCCTGCTTGCTTTCACTTCCATTAGTCAAAACGAACAACAGGGTGGTCAGCGCTTGAGAGCGCTAACAGTGAGGATGTTCCACCGGCAGGATTAATGTTCATGGCACATGTCAGAAGTGGTGGGAGAAACGGGAAAACTGCCCTTTATCTAACATGCTGGGGGCAGGGGTGGGGGGGATACCCTCTTTGTGCTGCTTTTTGGGTTAAAAGCACCTCCCTTCCCCCTTGTTGTCTAAGGGAAAGGAGCGGGGCGTTTATCTGGAGATAGGAATGGGACACTTATCCAGAGATAAACCCACAGAGCACCTGGAGGGCTGCGACCTGGTCCTCCCTCTGGCTGCTGCTCTGTGTTTCCGCTGCCATTTTCGCACCCTGGCTTCTGGGAGAGGAGTAAATTGTTCTCTGCCCTGTACAAGATTGGGAGGGAGGGTGAAGCTTGTTTTAACCATGTCAAAGTTGAGGTAGACCAAAGATCTACCACACCTGAATTCCCTGTTTCCCTTTAAAATTCTGCTTTTAATTGTAGACTCTTGAAAACAATTGCAGCTGATCAGCTTCTTGGATTCACGTCTTCCACGTAAAACCCACAGCAACACTGTGCCCAGGCATTTTTTGAGGAAAAAGAACCCCTTTTCGAGCATGATGATTCCTTGAGCTCTCCCTGTTGTGTGATGGTCAGACCCCGTGCAGCTTGGCTTGTGACTCTTATGAGATTTCAACTCTACAGGATTAAAAACTAATTTAATCCTTAAAAGAAGGGGTTAAAATTTGGAAGTGTCACTTTAAAAAGACTGTGAAGTGTGTGGTGGGGTTTATGTATAGGCAGGTAAGATGCTGGAGAAAAGGAAGCCACAGGTGAGTCAGGAACAGAAAATAATTTAGTTTTATGTTAATTTCTGTGGTTTATAATAACAATAATTATACTAGATTATACTACTCTGCTTTGATGATAAAAAAACAAAGGCTGACCTTGTAAGTCTGGAGCGATAGATAGGTACCCTGTTCATACTAGTTATTAAATCCCTCATTTGATGAGCTACTTAGTGCCAGTGCCCAACGTGACATCTAAAAACGACTGTGCAGCCTGAGCCACAGACAGGCAGAACCCAGCTAAGTGCTTTGCTGAGGAGGAGGATGAAAAGGCAACCATCCCCTGGAAAATGGGCAGCAGGGCAGGAGAAAGGCGTCAGCTGTCTGCTTCCCTCCTGTCCATCCTCGTGGTCTAACATTTCATGATACAAAATGCTGCTGCAGGACACCAAAGCAAAGCAGCCTTTCTTTATCCAGCAGCCATGGGAAGCGTTGCTGTCGTTCCAGGGCTTAGCGCATCCATTCACTCCACCGAAATTTCAGCCTGCCGATGCTGCGAGTACAATATGGTCACAGAGGAACGCTGTTGCAGGCTGCACAGAGACGTAGCAGCAGCAGCACAGTGCTGCATTGGTCTGTTGGCACGATTCAGTCGTCTTTCTCTCCTAAGGAAGATTAGAAACACTCAAGAAACGTGCCACCTCTCAGCGACACAAACCACTGTGACACATAGAATGGCAGAGCTTCTGTTGGCTGGGGTTTTTTTTTTGTTGGTTTTTTTTTTTTTTGCCTTTCTCCAGATAGAATTCAGATAAATAATTTAAAAATTGCAAAACCTGGTTCAACCTGGCTGTCCAGCAGCAAAGGTGAATATTTGTAAGGTTCTAAAATAGATTGTCACAAAAGAGACTCGTGGCTGGATTCTGCCCAGTGTTCTGTGGTCTCCTTGTCATTCCTATCTGGTTTTACCAGTTAAATTCTCCCAGAGCCTGTAAGATCGTCCACGTATTTGAGACTTAAGTCCTCACCGTGATATGAAGATAACAATCACTTAACTCATAGTGACACAAGAAAATAAATAAATAGATAACTCATGGCCTTTTCCTGCAGCGTGTGGCCACGGTGAATGCAGCTCCTGAAACACTGCCCATGACTCGGGATGCTGTTTGCAAAATCAGGATCAAAAGGGTTGGAATCGGTATCAGGATTATCCATCAGAACTGTTTTAAGGGTTGACTGCAAAACTAATTGGCCTTGCATTAAAATTCAGAAAAGCTGAATTGATCCCTTTGACTTTCCAAAGCTTGGTGAGCATGTGAACTCATGTTCGGGGCATGTGCTTCCAGCAACGGTCTGTCAGGCTTATCTCACAAAACAGAACTTTCTTTCTTTTTTTTTAATAAATAAATAAATAAAGATATTCTGGACACTGCAGGCTTTTATCATCATGATTAGAAGTATTTTTCTTTATTCAGGATCTATCAGATCTCTTTCATTGCAGTCTCCAAGTAAATACTGTCATAACGGTTGCTGTAGACACTAATTTTTCTTCAAAAAACAGAACTGTTATTCAAGTGCTTGCTGTTCCTGGTGTCTTAAAACCAAAACACCAAAGCAATGTCTGTCTTAAACCATGCACTGTACTCAAGGTGTGGCCTCACCGGTGCCCAGTACAGGGGGACAATCCCTGCCCTGCTCCTGCTGGCCACACCCGTGCTGGGACA
>NW_010389989.1:75873-82858 GCF_000710305.1 Buceros rhinoceros silvestris | reverse complement strand
TGCCCCGCCACATCAATCCAGCCTGTCCAAATCCCTCTGTGGAGCCTCCTGACCTTCAGGCAGAGCAACGCTCCCACCCAACTTGGTGTCATCTGCAGATTGACATAGGGTACATCAATCCTCTCATCCAGATCATTGATAAGGAGGACAGGCCCCAACACTGAGCCGTGGGGGACAGCACTGGTTACCAGTCACCAACTGGATTTGACTCCATTTTCCACCACTCTCTGGGCCCTGCCAAAAGGAGTTGTTATGTTACTCATTTTGAGTGTTTAGACATGAAACTGAAATCTTTTTATGTGCCGCTTATACAAAAGGGAGGACAGAAGGTCCCGCTCAGCACTCGAAATCCATCGTGCCTCCAGTTCTCCAGGAGCAGTACAAACGGGAACGCCCGCTCCAAGCCTGCCTTCCTCTGAGCCTTGTGAGCAGAACGAGAGCGTCCTCACTGCAACCATTTACATACGCCAGCAAATGTCTCCCATATAACACGCCTGAAGAGGCTGGTAATAAAATAAAGCGAGGTGATTTAGCAGAGAGACGCGACGCTCTGGTTTTCCCCTGGTGGTTACCAGTGGCTGTGGTTTTTCCTGCTTTGTTTAAGTTGCTAAGGAACCTTATTTGCTCTTGAATCTATTTTTAATTGACCGAACAATGAAGAGTTCTGTTACAAGAAAATGCTTTCCTGAATCTAGATTTGTGAGTCAAGATCATTCAAAGAAACAGAGCTCATGCTGGGCTGAGATGTCTGATGTTTTCCAAGCAACTCTTCAGTACTCAGGACAAATGTTTAAAAGTAAATACAGCCTGTAAGAGACTGAAGCCTGTCGGTTATTTTGGAGATGAACAGTGAATTGCTGGGTTTAAAAGCTTAGGAACAACTTTACTGCTGAAAAAATGAAACTACTTGCGTCTTGAGCTACTTTATGTATAACCACAAAGAAAACTAAATAAAAAACCCATGGCTGAAGTGAGGCTGCTGGTGATCGCAGCCACGTTACGTGGCCTGACTTTTGGGATATGTACTTATGTTCCCTTTAAAAGAACTTCCCAAGACTCACAGATTAGAGCTTTTGATGTATTGCTATGCCATTTACACCATCTGTCTTCCGATACCCAGAAATGGTATTTCTTGTAACACAGCTCCTATCAGAGCCGCGGCATTATTAAAAATCAAATCTCATCTCTTTGTTTTGCCAGGCAAAGCTGCTTGGCATCAGGACTGTTGGTAAACAAACACAATCAAATATTCTTCCAGTGCTGCATTCCCATGTGTGTTTGTGGAAGCTGCAGCTGAAATGAGGTTGGATGCAGCAGTTCTACCTGACGGCAGACACTCACGGCAGTATTTGCCTCTGCACTCAGTTCGAAGGTGGCACAGGTAAATTTATCTTTTACCTTGACAGGTAAATTTATCCAAGTCCCGCCCAAGATCTTCTCATTGGGGCTAAGTGTGCTGTAGGACAAAGTGCATGATTTTCTTTAAAAACAAGAAGAAATTAACTCAACTTTTGAAAAATAAATTAACATGCCTTCAGGTGCAGCTGTATCAGCATTTTGAGACATACTGTATAAAGGCCAAGAAATTCTAAATTAAAGAAGTTATGCAAGATTTTTCTTTACCTTTTGGCTCAGATCACGTTTACTATCAGATTAATTTAAGATATCCTGTATTTGGGGGTGCATCCAGTAATCTAATAGGCCTTCTCCTTTTTTAACTGCTCTAATTGTATTTATTTTTAAATTATCTGGCATTCATTGGTTTTTTTCTGACAATTTTAATTTATTCTAGTATGTTTTTCTAATGTCTTTCCATGCCAGGGGATAGTGGAGGCTGGAGGTATTAGGAGGATACCAACACCATGTGGGAGCAGAATTCTTTTCAGGCTGGAATATAGGCTGTAACTAAGAGTAATACGATAAAATGAAGATGGGAACATTTAGACTGAGGCTTAAGGAGCCTTGACAGTGAGATCTATTGAACAGTGGATGTGTTTCCTACAGAACGTGGTGAAAGTGTTATCGTTTTGAAGTTGCAACTAGACTGGATAAATTAGAAGAATTACTATACATGGAGCAATCACAGACTGACTTAGAGTTGGAGATTGCCTCTCTTTTCAATCTGATTTTTGGCTGTTTATCCACCTTTGCTTTATCCAGCTCCTTCAGTGGGACTGGAAAGAATTTATGGAGAAAAAAGGATGCTCTGTTTATATACAGGACTACCTGAGAATGCTGTACTGCAAAAGACACCTGCAGCTTTTTCCAGTGGAGCCAAGAAGCCACCAGAGCTCTGATTTTTCTCCATCTCTGCCTGCTGAGGACAGTTCTCTGCCTTGCTACCTGAAGAATTGACAAGGCTAGTTGTTTCCATTGTTCATAAAATTTTTGAGACAAAAAATGCAGAATGCAAAGTAAGAGATCTCTTCCCTGAACAGCTATGATGGCATCAGTAGTAAGATAAAAGCGAGTCTTGATAGTTAATTTGAGAAATGCACCTTTCTGAAGTGCTGAGTTTGATTCTCGGTGGAAACTTGTGTTATGATGATGAAGGTGTAACACGGTGGCACCTGGACGTGGTGTGATCTGAGCACCGGTGGCTGTCAGCACTACACGTGCGTACAACAGGTATCTCTGCTGCCCCAGTGAAGTCGAGGCAGGGTCAGCAGGTGAGCAAAACACTTGATTTACAAGCCTGGGGAGAGAAGGTGTGGGAAAACTCTGCTATGAAAGTGTACTCGATGGCCAGAAAAAGAAATAGTGGTCATTTCTTCTGGTCACCTCCCAAGCCATTGTCTTCTAGCAGTGTCCCCAGAAGTGGTGTGCTGGAGGTGCTGTGGGAAGTAAGGTCACGTTGCTACCTCGTGGTCTCATGTGAAGAGGCCATCACATGTATAACTGGCGTTTTAGGGGAAGGCTGGAGAGGAGAGAGCATTTGAGACCAGCCTTGTTGACAGGGCAGAGTGTGAGTGGCAAATGCTGCAAGAGAAGATTAGAGTCCCCAGTCCCAGATAGTGCATATTCTCACACAGGACTCAAGTATTTAGGACTGCTTTGGTAGGATGATGGGTCTAGGTAAGGTGGGTTGTTGCTCAGTGTTGTTAACAGGCAAATCAGATCACACCACAAAGATTTGTATAAATATTTCGGTGGACTGCACAAAAACGAATCTTGTGCTGATCTCAGGTGGGTTTTCCAAAGTGATGTTGCCATGATTTCTTTCAAATATTTAGGCCTGTGGTTGGGGTTATTGTGATTCCATGGACTTACGATGCGCGAGGAAATACGTGCATGAAATACTGCCCTATTTGCAGGGGAAAGGCGGACTGAGCACAGACAGCCCTTTTCCCATCTCAGTGTCAAGTAGCCGGATGTAACTAGACCTCGTACTTTTAGGCATAGAAGAGCTGCTACTGGCAGCGGATGGAGTCTTTCTGGACAGGTATGATTTGGAAGAAATTTCCATATGTGGTGAGCTGTGGACAGGGACGGACAAGGGATATCTGAAAATGCCCAAGATGTGAAGTGTAACAGTGACTTCTCAAACGAGTGGGTCAATGGGCCAAGGAAGTTGATGTGGTAAAAAGTCTGTGATGAAGCTGTATGTGTGGGTAACTACTAGCAAGTAATAATCAAGTAACTATCTTAACTATGAAGCCAATACCTGAAGTGAGTGATTTTGGGTATTTCCCTATAAACCGAGTGGATGTATATATGGATGATTTTACATATCGTGGCTTCAGCAAGGTCCTAATACCAGATCTGAAAGAAGGCAGGAGGCCCAAATGCCAAAGCCATGCAAGTTTTGACCGGGTTAATTACTGTTTACTCACCGAAGACACAAGTACAGCTTGTATTTTGTGACCAAACCACAGCTTATATTTTACGAACCTGGCATGTTCCCACATTCGAAAAAGGTTGACCTTTAATTTTTTTTCCTCACTCTTACTTCTCTGAACTTTTTAAACCATGTTTTCTCATTAGCAGAATGTACTTGATTAACTCACTCCTTTAATGAGGTGGTTTGGGATGGTAAAGGCCACAGTCCATTCTGCTGAATGACTTTGAGAAGTTAAAAAATAAATAATATTTATACATGCCAATAGATGTCCTGTTGGTCTTTAGTGGTAGTTGTTCTTGGTTGTAAGAGAATATCCAATTCCAGCTAGTGTCCGCCTTCATGGAGTTGATTTTCAGATTGTTGTTAATGAAAGTGTTGGCACCCTGTGACGGATACTGGTTTCTTTTCTTAGACAAATACTTAAATGAAGTAAGAGTAGGCCAAACTTGCCTGATTTTCAAATAATTAACAATGTTATCAGGTTTCTTTTATTGTACTTTTTGCAGAGAAGACGGTGATGTTCATTTACACTAGGTCTCAAAGAAGGTGTCAGAGGAAATGGACCTTTGCTCTTAGAATGCGTGTTTTACCTGAGGCTGCCGTGCTCTGGAATGAAAAAATAGAGCCTAGCTACAAATAAAATTAGAAGAACAAGAAGATGGGTGCTATGGCTGGGGTTTGTATGATTCGGGTCATTAAAGACAACAGTGATTGATCTGTTCTGCCAAAGAAAATTCTCCATTCTTTTTCTGTAATTTTTGTTTTGTGGGTTTGTTGCTTCTGTACTTGGGTGAGAAACCTCAGAGTAGTGTTACCCTACTGCATTTCATGGTCACAAAGATCTTGGCTTGGCGTTTTGAAGATGGGGGGTGGGTTTCCTTTATACCGAAAGGTCAGGTGGTTGGAGTTCAGTGTGCTCAACATCTGCCTATCACTTCAACAGCTGGCAAACTCCTTGTGGAGCACCTGCTTTCTATTGCAGCTACTTTCCATTGAGGCAAATTGAATGTGGCATGTGAAAGGGCTCTTTGCATATATGGAGATTTCACTGGTCATTACGTGACAAAGCGATTATTTAAGGTCAGAAATTTTGCCTGTTTTCATGCAGTGCCTGGTACACTGCAGTTGTTGACAGAGGCAAATGCCAGAGACATTAAGAAATGGTCAGGAGTAACAGGGAGAGAGAGGAAAACAGTGAAGAACATGGAGCAAAGTTCTGCATCTGTAGATACTTACTATTGAGATTCTAAAATGCTCAAACCTGGCTTCATAGATTTTGGATGCCTTTTAGAATTTTGAATGAGATGCTTCACTTTTTAACAGATCATCCTACCCTGATAACTCTGATAAATGTTTAAGATTGATGCTATTTTTAGAACTATTTCAAAGTGAAACGCCTCATGAAGGTATTTTTGCACCTCTGATTTTTTGTTTGTTTGTTTTGATCAGGAATACTCTATTGACCAATTTGGTATCTAAATCTCATGAAATCTCGTCATGTTTCTACAAAACTAGAGTGTACCTCTGTGCTGTGATCACTTGATATGACTCAGTGATACCTTTATGGAAGAATAATTTGGATTTGGCCAGTGATTTCCCAAATTACTATCTTATGCTGTCTGTCATGTCTCAGTAAAGGAGATTTGTATTGAGTGGGTTCAATTGAGAAATGTCTTCAGAGTACAGGCCTGTGGATGGTCTACTAATAGGTGATTGTACCGCTACGCACAGGAGGAGGCTGGAGCCACCTGCTCTGGTATTGTATCCCAGCAATAACATCTAAGACTATGGGTCAGGATGTTTCCTTGACTCATAGTAACATCTATGAAAATTGGATAGACCTTTTCCCTTCCTTGAAAGCATGTCTTCTTTGAATCACCTATGCCAGGTCAGGCTGGATGTCCTCTTCTTCTTCCCACACATGTAGTGCAAGTGGCTAAGTCCTCCATGCCCCATCCTCATTTGATCTCAGATCACCTGGGAATCCAATCTTTATCTAAAGAGTGGAGAGTTCTCTGGATGTGCAGGATACTAGCAGGCTCTTGCATTATCATCTGCTGACCCTGGTGCCAGCACTGAGGTCTCTCTCGGAGCACGTGGGCTCATCCTGCAAGTGCTCCACCAGTGAACGCAACTGAAGTGTTCTAAAGCTCATGGACAGGTCTCTGAGTGTAAAGATCTTGTAGGAAGTGACAGCAAGTTGCTTTCTTCTTACTCCCATCCTGACATTTGACATCCATTGCGAAATTTTAAGCCAGGAACCACATAGTTTTTATTCTCTGAGTGAGCTCAGTCGTATACTCTGGTTTACAAGGGGGACAATATTATCTGTTCAGGGACCTTTACGGAAAAGTAGTTCAGTTCTATTGTCACTTGTTACTGCTTCATCATAGCTGTTTATCCGGTTGTCACGTGCTCCTGTGCTTTTGCCGTTAAGCATGCTAATGGCATTAATGGAAATGGATGAGAGAGAAGTTCATTTGTTTTAGAGAGTCTTCCAGAAGAGGGCAGCCATAGTTAATTCTGGGTCAGTTCGTGTAATACAATGTGAATATGGATTACTGGCAGCATTTGGCTGTGATGCTCTATTGCCCAGCATGGTTGTGTGCTTAGTTCTTTTAATTTGTTCTTTTGTTTGGATTGCAAGCGCATAAAAGATAGAATTTTTTTCACAAATTAATGCTGAAAAAGACAAACCGCGTAATGGAGTGGTTAACTCCTAATGCTCTGTACTTCCTGAAATCATAGATGCTCTTGGGAGTGGTTTCCATTATATGTCACTGTTTGCTTTATATACTTTCCAACCAGCTCATGAGCTTTTCTTCACTTCTACTTCAAAAATATGTATGGAAAACATAGCCCAAATTCTTGCTAGAGACCTAAAAATTTCAGGAAAATATTCCCTTGCACTGAAAACTTCTGCTTTGGGAGTTTAGAAAGGATCAGTGTAAAACAATCATCTCTTCTCTTCTGTTTTATGTAATGAGATTATATGTAGAATCACAGAATGGTTGAAAGAAACCTTTTAAGATCATCGAGTCCAACCGTTCCCCCTGCACTGCCAGGGTCCCTACACCATGTCCCTCAGCACCACACCCACACGGCTGTTAAACCCCTCCAGGGATGGGGACTCCACCACCTCCC
>NW_010389989.1:48354-75221 GCF_000710305.1 Buceros rhinoceros silvestris | reverse complement strand
CACCCCCAGTCCTCTTAAAAGCCATGATGCCGTTGGCCTTCTTGGCCACCTGGGCACACTGCTGGCTCATCTTCAATTGCCTGTCGACCAACACCCCCAGGTCCTTTTCCCCAGGCAGTTTCCAGCCGCTCCTCCCCCAGCCTGTAGCGTTGCAGGGGGTTGTTGTGACCCAAGTGCAGGACCCAGCACTTGGCCTTGTTGAACCTCATGCCATTGGCCTTGGCCCATGGATCCAGGCTGTCCAGATCCCTCTGTAGAGTCTCCCTACCTTCTAGCAGATCAACACCCCCACATAACTTGGTGTAATCTGCAAAAAAAAAAAAAAAATGCCTGGGTTTGGATATAAGGATGATTAGCACTAAGGAGCATATCCCAAATCCGTAGCTGGGAGGCTAAACTCGTCCAATCAGCAATAATGATGTAGGCGGCATGAGGAGACTCTCCCAGAGCTACTGCTTTGACAGAGCTGCTTCTGCAACTGGGCTGGCAACCAGGATCCCTGACGTGCATCCACTGTCTTTGTAGTAAGGAAAGTTGCCTTCTCACATGAAATGGGTTGCTTCCTTTCTTGGATGAGTTTGAAGGAGAATTATACATGACTTCAGAGGTATGACTGAAGCCGTGAAGTCCTTCTATACACGGAATTTTGAAGACTTCTAGCTTCAATTTTGTCAACTTTTTCACCTTCTGTGCTTTACAACCGCTCCTCATTTCTCCACTGATGTGTATCAACCACACACATGTCATCTCAAAATACGTAAACCACTGAAAGGTGGCATCAGGGAGAGCTCGTCACATGATGCAGTGTTGCTTTGCCTGCCACGGAGGGCGAGGAGTTAATTTCTCTTCTCTGCTTACGCGTCTGTGGTCTCCAGAAGGTAGAGCAGACACAGTGCTGTTTCTGTAGGTGAGCTGGTAGTTCTGGCCGGTTTGTTCACACAGCCTTGTGAAAATAATTCTTAGAAAAGAGCCCTAATCAGCCGCTGTGCCGCGCTGATTTGCACATAATTGTATCTGTCTTCTAAAAGCCGAAGATAAAAGGACTGGGTTTGACACCTGCTCATTGCTCACTTTTTCCAGCGGCCTGGCGGGCTGGAGCACGGTCACAGGGTTTGAGCGAGAAAGGGTTTTGCCACCCGAATGGCCAGTTAAAAGCAGAGGGGTTTCTAGGAATGCTTTCCGGCAGGTGAAGCCCAAGGCATGGCTCGCAGCCTTGGCTTTGGGGAGGATTTCATGTTTTACTCTCTCTAGCTGGACTCAGTGTTACCATTTCTTACCTTTCCCCCAATATTTAATTTGCCATTTTATTTAAACACAAAGTTTTCATCCCCTCTGCACTTCACTGATTTCTCCATTCCTTCACAATGCAGTGATGGGGAAGAAAGAGTTTCTACACTCTTATTTTAACTCTTTTATCAAAGAATTATCATTTAAATAACATTATTTTTATTTTCCTTTCCTTATGGTTGGGTTTCCTTTTATCCTCTCTCTCCCTTCCTGCATGTCCTATAAATCCTCAGGTTTTACTTTGGTTTAGCATAAGTCTAATTCCCGTAAGGAGCTGGTACGTCGATGAGGCAGCATGGGGATTTTGAAAGCTTACAATTAAAATGTTTTTCTTTATCTTCTGGAAGTCGTCTTCCCCTCTCAGTTCTATTAGGTAGCTTATGCATTTGTTTCTGCTTGGTGAAAACTCCTGACTGCTCTTCACGGGACAGCTTAACTCCTTCCTAAAATGTGTCAGTGTCCCTATTTGGAAGACAGGTGCAGTGATCGTTTTCTTGCCTCACCAGATATCCTTGAGATTTGAGACAGACAAACATAGATATTTTTAATTTATTTAAGACTATTTCCTTTGTTGCTTCTAATTCTGTAGCAGTGCTGGCTGGACATCCCAGGAAAACAGGTCTGTGTGGTTCTAGGGACCGTACAAGTTGTTCTGCTAAGCTTTTAGGAACATGAGTATTGTTGTTCCTAAGAGCTTATAGTCTACTATTAGATATAGAAATACACACACACGTCTGTATATGTGTGTGTATATAATTATTTTATATATGTATTGTAGAAGTATATCTGTTACATGGAAAAAAAGTTTGGGAGGGAGGAGCAATAGGGGAAATAGCGTAACAGAGTGATAGGAAAGAAGTAATTTTGCAGCAGGATGTAGCCCCTAGGTAGCAGTGAGCACAACGTGCCACCTCTGTAGCAATCAGAGCGGGTTTCTGTGGGTATTGCTGTGTGACCTCAGCTACAGGTTTCAGTTTGCATGGTAACAGCTGTGTCACTCTGTGGGGATGCAGCCTGGGCTGAGCTCTGCTGCTACAGCTAGAAAGCAGACAAGCTGGGAAAGAAGTCTGTGCAAGGTGCCATGTGTACATATAACATGGCAGGTTATAGACTCACAGGACAATCTTTGAAGCAAGATCTTCAGCAGAGTAGAAAAGGACTAGTTTGGAGGTGTCATCTCTGCATGAAGATATTTTAATTGTTAAGGCTTTTAATGCAATGAGATCTTAGACCAGGGTTTGGCAATGTAGGCAGAGTGAAAAGGTCAATATTGGAGGAGTTTTGTAGAAAGTGGCATCAGGATTTAATCACAGGCTGGAGGTGTGAGTCATGAGAGGAGATCAAGTCAAAGAGAAAGCCAAGATTGGCAGGAAAGAGTCTGATTTTATTTCTGAAATTAAGACAGGTATGGAAAGGAAAGGACTTCATGAAAAATTCAGGAGCTAGGTTTTGAGCACGTTCAGCTTTAGCAAGCAGTAAATTATTAACAGAAAAATCTCAGAGAGGCCAGAAGTTGTTTGGACTGATGACTCTAGGCTTCAAGATTTCTTGTTTTCAGTAAGTTTGATGGTTATTTGAGTGTTCATGTTCTATTTAAGAAGATGAATATGGATTTGTGCCACAGAGGATGACCGAAATCTTCCTTCTACATATTAGTGCAGTTCTTTGTGGATTCAAAATTAATTGTGGGACAGTTTGGTGTGTAGAAGAATGCAGTTAGAATAAAGAAGTTGTAGCGCCATAGTAGGGCTTGACAGTTTCCACGTCACATCTACCTGGATTACTGTCTCATGTCTTAATGCAGAAGTGGCAGAACAGACTAACCATACATGGGTAAAACAGTAAAACTTTATCTCCATCCACTGGGAAGTAAAACTGCTTAGAGTCATTACAATGAAATACGCTGTGACTGAAATTCAAAGAAAGTTCGTTAGGAATATGTCCATTTTAATGAGCACCTCTGCTTTGGAGCACCTCTGGTCTGTAGACGTTACTAACCACACGTCACGCCTGCCCCGTACGTCGGGCGCTGCGATACAGCGTTTGTACCTGGAGCTGTGTAACGCCTCTCATTTCGCTCAGCTCGTTGCGTTTCAATCGCGCTTGAGCTACGGGAGGCCCGGGAGGCTCAGTGTCCTAGTGCTCCTGTTTACACAGTTACTGAAACGTGGTAAATCATCTACCTGCCTGTTAATAGGGGGTTGTATATTATCTTGTACTAGGCTTTGGCTGCTCTATGAGGACACAAAAATTCTTATGGCCTGCACATCTCATGCAATATTGCACAGTTCTTTTGTAAAACAAGCTTGGAAAACAGGTCACATACCCATAATTTTTCTTTCAATAATCAGTAACACTTATTTTTTCTTTCTTAAAGCATCCTGCCCCTGTGTCTCTGTACATCTGGACATGGAGGTACCTGCTGTCTCATATCTCTTATCTGCTTTTGAGTCCCTCCTGCTTCAGACAGTACATTGCATATTTCATCCTACAAGCCTCAAATAAGACAATTACACTACACACAGGATTAGCTTAACAAGCAATTAAAAACATAACTACCAGTTAGGTAGGATCCCTTAGCTGTGTAAGAATCCTGAGCGCTACGGTGTGCCTATTGAAGGCATAACGTGGAGAATACTGTTTCCATTTCAAACAGTAGGAAATCCAGAAAAATTGTTTCCACTTCCATATTGCCATGTTCAGTGAGAGCTTAGGTAAGTAGATTGTGTGGTGACATCCACATGTTTGACATTGCATGCACAGAATTGAGTGCAGGACCTTAGTTTTGTGTCTCTGCTGTTAAGTAGGTGTTAATTCTTTTGGGATCATGTTCTAGCTCACAGCTACCGCCACAGAGGATGTGCCACAATCACCACCCTTATCACTGATTTCTAGAGCCAGTAACACGCCTTGGATGTTTGCAGTCATTGTGGGGTCTAGACTAAACCTGCTTGGAGATCAGACAGAATCCCAGATCAGCGCATAAGGGCTACAGACTCCTTTTTTACCATTAACTTTTCAGCAACTGGTCAGAAACTCTCACAAGGTTTGCATGAGACCTCTGAATCTGTAGAGGAAGAGGTTTGTCTCACATCCATCACGGCAGAATGGCAGAAAGAAGGAGAAAATTTCAAGTCTCATTATGCAACCAGTGAGGTATAAGGGGATTTTGTTTCAGTAAGCCGTAGGTTAAGCCACATTATTCATGACCTGCAGCGGTTTTGCACAAAGCTGTCAGTATACAAAACCCAGTGTGATACGATATATCCTGATATGGATGAGTTTTGTTTCAATGTAATATATGGCTTTTTTTCCTTCCCCCTTTTTTTTTTTTTTTTAATTTCACAAGGCAGGGTAAGAATGCTTTAAAAGTAGTCCTGCCACAGGCAAGCTATAGAAATAAAGTTTTCAATACCCTAAAATAACTTGCAAATTCTGGGATGATGAAATTTCAAAACACGGGCGTACGCTGAGCGCCAGCCTGACCTCCTGACTGTGCAGCAGGTAATAAAAAGCAGTCTTCTGCAAACCTGCCTGTGACAAATAGATGAAAAGGACTTGGCCCACATTCAGAAATGAGACTATTTAAGCAAGCTGGGGCTATGTCATGGAATATTCTAAAATAACTCAAAAGGAGTTCAGGCTCGCTGGAAAACACAGAGCTTTGAGATTTCTACAGTTTTAGGGGTCTGCCTTTGAACATTTAGATTAGGACAGGACACGAGCGGTACCAGCTCTCGGATGATTTTGGCTTTGATAGCAAACTGGGCAATTCACCAAATGACACGTTATCTTGGCTGCGGGAGGAGAAATGAGGGAAGCAGGTGCCGTCCATGTGCTAGAAGTTTCACAGGGAAGGAGAAATGTCTGTTGTAAAGGCATGTGCAAAATAAAAAAACTCCCACCAAAACCAGAGGGTTTAAACTGAACAACCCATTTCTTAAATCGATCTGTGGTGAACAGATTAAACAGATTAAACATTCAGGTTTTCTGTTTCAAGATCCCAGGTAGAAGTCGGAGGCAGTTGAACCCAGAGCACCAGTCATCTTCATGCTTCTCTTTGCAGCTAGCATGACCCTGGTATTAGAGTTCACGGATGAAGATTGTACTACATCTAAATGTTTACAGCCGAGATGAAGCAGCGCTGAAACTGAGTGGAGGTCACATGTCTGCCCAGCATAGATTTGGAGATTAAAGCTGGACATTACTGTTATACTGAGTTGGAGGAAGAAAACTTGCTCAGTGCAAGTGAACAAGGTGGACAAATCCTTTTGCAAGAGAGTCTCGCAGGGATGCTGCAGCATCCTCAGTCTGTTGCCATCACAGAGTTAAGAACAGACACAAACTCGAAACAATTTGGCAGGAGTGGTAATCGAACCAGTTGGGATCTGTCATCAGCATACTGGCCACTGCAAAAGAGTGATTAAATAGGAAGACGCAGACAATTATCAAAGACTAATTGCGTATCGTTGCTAGAGCTATATTTTAAATGTGTTTTTCTTTTTAATTGCTTTTGGAGCGAATAAAGTGTCCTTAATTCAATTGTGAAGTGTTTGGGAATGGGAAGCCTGCCAGGAATCGGGCAGCTCAGAGGTCTCGTGAAGCAATTGCCGCTTTCACTAGCCTGTATTCGTGTTCAGTCGTCCCATCCTCTGCCAGCTTTCCTGTTCTCAGGTTCGTGCCCCTGTGTTAGCTGAAGGTCTCTGGGTTGCTGGTACTTGCAGGAAGCTGCACTAGTTTGTTCCTATCTTTTCCTGTGTGTTTTATTAATGCCCGTGCGAGGGCCTTGACCCAAGGAGGAGCTGAACTCTTCAGGTCCACAGGGGTTTTGGATCAGCAGGCTCTGAGTATAAGGGCAGTTTCTAGGACAGGGCTAGCAGTGGTTGACAAGGTGAGGTATTCGTGTCATTCGAAGCTGTTACAGTGCAAACATCTGTATGCCTCTGTGCTCGGTTACTGCTGACCGCAGTGGAATGATGCAGGGGTGGATTTGGCTCAGTCTTGTGTCAGCTCAACAGTGAGTGAACATGAGGATGTTATTCCAAGTTAACATGCTCAGGTTTGGTGTGAGAAGCAGATCCAAACTGCATGCAGAAGGTTTTATGCAAATAGCTATGAGGCTCTTTTGTTATTAAGTAATCATTCAGCGTTTTCATGATGAGAGTGACAGGGAACACGGTTTTCATATTCATAGAAATATCTTCCATATGGATGTATTCAGCTCTGAAAATAACACAGGACTTTGTAATGGACAAACAAATGTAACCAGTGCTGTATCTCTGTGTGTAAAGAATGTGCATGAATGGTTTAGAAAATGAAAGGGAACTGGCCTACGTGAGAGAGAACAAGTGGGAAGAGGAGGAAACAGACGCAGTGTTTAGGTTCACATGTTGGAGGAGGGTCACAGGAAAATTCAAGGAGCCTGCTGTCTCAACAGAATGCCACACGTTACTTGCCAGCTCCTCTAAGCAGCTGACTGAACCCCAAATAACAGGCTGCTAAAACTGTTGCTGACCTGACAGGCAACATGAGGGGAGGGACAGGGAGCTTGCTTGTTTGGAGACACCTTGCTCCATACGTAAGAGTTTGCTCGTAGGACAAGTTTTTTCCTCCGTTCTCATCTTTCTTCCATCTGCATAGTATGTAAGGTCAGAAATGGACAGAATTGTTCAACCTATTTCTAAAGGAATGATTTTTTGAAAAAAAATTTCTCTTTGCATTGTTCAGTCTCTTGCAAAATCCTGAATAAACGTTCTTGTAGAAGACAGCAGGGGAAAAAAAAAAAAAGTAGTTCCAGACAGCATGGCTGGCTCTTTCCTTGCTCTTTTAGGGCAGGTTAAAGTAAAGCTGGCTTGGGCAGAGATTTTAATCAGCACTTTAGTGTTGGTGAACACAGAAAAACAGAACCATCCTGCGAGACTGTCACTGCAGCAGCTCTGGCTTGAGCTCTCGCTCTTTGGCTTTTCTCCACCAAAGTACCTGATAGACATTATCTAGAGAGATCAGCATTGCTGCTGCTCCTCTCCCCTCCTCAGACGATGACTCTCCCAGTTCACAGACTGAGATGAGTAAAACCGGTATTTTGGAACAGTTCTAACAGCGTAAGACATGGTTGGTTGACTCAAATTCGCCTATTGCGGTACAGCTGAGCAAGGCTTGGTTTTCTGGGCTTGAAAACGTCTTCTACCTTTTATGTGAGAATTTACTCCTTGGGGCGTCTCTCTCGCCTTTCGTGGACCTGCTTGTTTGTGCAAAGCCATGCCTCTGTGAGGTGTTTGCTCAAAGTCCTGAGGCATCTCCCAGGTACCATGAATGGCAGGGGCCAGAGCATCTGCAGCGTTTGGGGATTCGACATCCATCAAATATCCAATGGAAATTTCTCCATCCCCACTGTAAAGATGAGCACAAACACCCTGCCTTGCTCTGCAGCCTGCTTTTAAAAATCTACTCAGACTTGAGTGGGGAGAGTAAACATTGCTGGAGTATGTGTTTCCACTGAGATTGAACATGTTTTTGTATGCGGCTTTCCACAACTAAACTTTCACCTTGGCGAATGGGGAGCTGGGTGCGGCGATGCCGTTAGCCGTGACTCAGCCTCTTGACGTACAGGTGGGCCAGTGAGTTGCGAGTTCTTACATGGAAGGTTGACAAAATATCAAGAACAACTTACTGTGTGTTAATATAAGCAGAGTAAATAACACCAAATGTTGATAATATTTGGAGTTTGTTTCCAAACTGCTCCTTTGGGTGATGTAGATGAACCTGGCAGGTGATGGTAAATGATGTTTTTCTTGTGGAATAGTGGTTGTTGTTTTCCTGTTAGCAACATTCATTCTCTTTTCATGAGAGTTTTGGGATCCTGAAAGAAAGACGCTGTGAGAATTCCAATATATGATTTTCATGTAATGGTCACCCAGCCTTCACCTATCAGCTGGGCCGTGAAGTAGGTTTTCCAACTAAAAGATGAATTCATAGAGATCCTAAAAGGCTTGGCTAAGGCCATCAGTGGAAAAGCAAGACTTTCTGATCACTCTTCTCAGTTTCTTGTATCATCCTCATCCTCTGCCTTCCAAATGTTGTGTTGGGCAACATTTTCTCCTGTAGTAGAACGATCATGTAGCGAAGATCCTAGAGATAAAATGGAGCAGTCCCATGCCTTTTCATGGATGTGTGGCAGAGACAGTGTCTTTCCATTTTTTGTGGCTATCAAACGTTACAGAGCAGTATTGGCACCCAAGGATGCCAACATAGTGGACATGTGTAGGTAAAAGAGCAGGAAAGGAGGGGAAGGGGAATAAAATTCAAAAGCAGCACTCTGTTGGCTTATTAAAGTACTTTAAAAGGGATTTAACTTCTAATTAGAAGGACGTTGCCAGGTCATTGTGGGGTTTTTTTGCCCTGACAAACAGAGTTTATGTGTCCACCTTTTTTATATAATATATATAAGCTGTTTGCATTAAACACGGTCCTTCTAATTTTCTGAAGTCCTGTTTCTCGTGTAACTGGCTCTTTGGAGAATGGAGAGACAGCCACCACCGCCTTCTGTGCTAGCGACTGTATCTATCTTCTGAGTCGGAGCTCCTGTATTCTGAAGCCAATAATGATTCACTCTCGCAGCAGTGGTGTGAGCAGTCTCAGCTTTTATGTGCCATCTGTGTGAGTGAGCTGAATCTGCAGAAATGGGACCCTGTACACACGGCTTTTCCTCTGCTCATGGATGAAAATATTAAAGCAAATCCGTATGGTCCATGAGATGTTTTCTGTGTCAGGAAGGGAGTAAAACTGCCTGTCAAACCAAGCTGTTCTCGCTGATGAAAGGGGGCTGCTTTCAAACACTTCTTTGCATAGTATTTTGCACGGCAGCCACGTGTGTTTTCTCATCTGACATCTCATTGAGATCCTTGGCTTCAGTTCTGTGGGAGGAAAGGGTGTGCTGGGAGGGAAGGAAGTAATCTCTCAATATGTACACAAGCACGTGTGCACACACACGCTCTTAAATCAATCTTCAATGAGTTGAATTTTTTTTAGGAATACGGAAGAAAGAAAATTAAACTGGTAGAGCCAGACTTAATTGCTTTCATTTTGTATGGATTATCTGTTTTCACATGAAGATATTAGGAAGCAATGCTCTGAGCTATTATTAGATACAGAGGTGGAGACAGAGGGCAAAGGGTTCGTTTACAATTCCTACAGCAGAGCATCGAATTTTAAAGCTAAAAGGCAAGTTGATGAGCAGCTTGAAAATAAAGATGCATCCACTTAGCTCTGTGAGTGCTTCTGAAGGTTCGTGCTGGTCTGGGGAGCTCACTGTCCATGCAGCTGTAAGACCCGCTGGCTGGAGGAACCAGAAAAAAAAAAAAGATTTAAAATTTTTTTTTTAATTAAAACACTTACCTTGTGGGGAGAAGCTTGAAAACATAAACTGCTATAAAATAATAAATTGATACAAATGCATTTCTTTTGAAGGAAGCAGCCAGACTTCACTTCTATGGCAAGAGGGTGGGGAGCAGAAAGATTATCCCCCCACACAGATACTGTGTTTTGAAAAATGCAATTCAGTTAATCCCAAATAATGGGACGCCATTTTAACCACTCTTCACCTCCATGATCTCAGAACAATCCTGCAGGAAGCAATTTGATCGTGTTTGGCAGGATAGCCCATAACATTAGAGTCTGCTATTGCAAAAGGAATCCAACACCAAAAAAGTTTTCTAGCCCTTTCCTAAAATGCAGTGGTGACTATAACTTCCTTTCACAGAATCACAGGATGGATGAGGTTGGCAGGGACCCCTGGAGGTCATCTGGTCCAAACGCCTGCTCAAGCAAGGCCACCTAGAACCACTGGCCAAGGACCTTGTCCAGACAGCTTTTGAGTATCTCAAAGGATGGAGACTCCAAAATCTCCCTGAACAGCCTGTGCCAGTGCTCAGTCACCCTCACAGTAAAAAAGTGTTTCCTGAGGTTCAGAGGGGACCTCCTGTGTTTCAGTGTGTGCCCATTGCCCCTGGTCCTGTCACTGGGCACCTCTGAAAAGAGCCTGGCGCTGTCCTCCCTGCCCCCTCCCTTCAGGTATTTATACACATTGATAAGACCTCCCTGAGCCTTCTCCTCTCCAGGCAGAGCAGCCCCAGCTCTCTCAGCCTTTCCTCACAGGACAGATGCTCCAGCCCCTTAGTCTGCCTCATGGCTCCTCACTGGACTCTCTCCAGTATATCCATGTCTCTCTTGTATTGAGTAGCCCAGAACTGGACACAGTACTCCAGGTGTGGCCTTGCCAGCGCTCTTGGTGTCAAAAACTGGGCATCTCCTTTGGAAAGGGAGGTTTTGGCATGGGGGCTCTTCCAACTGGCGCACCGGCACAGGTTTTGGGTAGCTGCAGCGTGAGCACTCAGGGTTGCTTTGTTCGCTCTGCCAAGCCCCTTGTAACCGGGACTGGCTGCTGCATTTGGGCAGCTCTGGTCAAGGAGAGGTTTTCATCCGGGCAGCTCAGCTTTGTTGACTCGGGCACTGGAATAAAGGTGTCTTGCTGAACTTGTTTCTTCTGCAGCACTGGCTTGTGGGGTTTTTTCCCAGTTGCTGCGCTAAGACTTGTTCAGTTTGCCAGGCTAAAGGGCATAACGAGAACACACACGATTTTGTACTTTTTTTGTCTAAAGCAACAAAACAAAAATAAGTTAAAAAATAAAAATCACTTTGATGCAAAATGGTTTTTTTTCTGTGAAAGCTCCTGAAGCGTAAAAATAGTGTCTTTTCTTGAAGAGAGGATATTACTAATGTAAATCCGATGCTGTTGGCAGAGGAATAATATGCTTTATGTCATAAGGCGAACAACTGAGGAGGAGCTGGAGTGATTGAAATGCCTCCTGGGCGTATGAGATAGTGGGGATAGGTATTCACACAGAGGATGCTTTCTTACATGTGCCCAGGGCGCTCTCTTATCTCCGAACATGGACCCGTGGTGAAACAGAACTGTTCCTGTACTAATAGTGCATCGGAGATAACCCTCCTCTGAAACACATGGTAATGCTGCACAACCGGGAGCCCTTTCAGAGCGGGGAATTGGAGCAGCGATTTCATAGCGTGTTGGTAATGAAACATTTTGGTTCTGTGTAAGCAAATGGGCAAGGTTAGTGGACACATTTCTTGGACTGTCATTGTCCCAGCAGTAGCCAATTTAGAGGCTTCGTATTTTCTGCTATCCCGGTAAGGGAAAGAAAAGTAGGAAGTTAAAAATAGAAATCCCAGAATGAATTAAAGTGCAAAGAGTGAACAAGCTCGTAGTACTGCTGTGTAATTTTAAAATCCCCTTTCCTTATAATCTGGACTGTAATATATGTATTACACTGTAAACTCTGGCAGTGTCTGTCCTGCTCCAGAAGGTCACCTCCATACAGGAGGACTTACTCTGACTGTAACACATGAACACGGGCACCCAGCCCTGCATCTATCTAGCTGCCATTTGTATTGATGACTCCTGCTTGTATTTCCCTTCACACGATGCTGTTGGGTTTTGGAAAAAGCGTGAGAAGTTGTGTGCGGTTTTGGCCTCCAAGGAAGGAGGTTAAAAAACTGTCTTCTGGTGCCTGTGAATACATCATAATTGGTTCTTTTCATAGCCCCTCCAACAGCTGTGGACAGATACCAGACTTTCATGAACTGGTTTTGCAAGTCGGTTCCCTGCAGCACTAACACCCCCAACACTGCAACGCTGGGTTTTCTTTCCTAAGGTTGACTGTTGTGCGCTCTTGGTTTCATTGGGGTTAATTTTTCTTGTTAAGTTTCCAGTGAAGATTAATACAGTTTCTAAAGCAGGAGTCCACCATAATGTGGGACTGTTTTCTTGATCTGCAGATATCCTCGTTGACGGCAAGCTCTGCGACTGTGATATCGTGGTGAACTGCAAAGTGGGAGACCCCATCCCGCTGGAGGTGAAGCTGACCAACTGGAGCAAACACAGCGTGGGGCCCTTCGCTCTCACCGTGACGCCCTACCAGGATTACCAGAACGGGGTGCACAACTATGAGCTGCAAGATGCTATCACCTTCGTGGGGTCCAACACCTTCTACATTGATTCGGTAAGGCTTTCTGCCAGACGTGTCGCGATTCCGGGTGACCTGCATTTGCAGACAAGGTCTTCACTGTTCAGTTGTGCTTTTTAAGGCAGATGGAAGTGGAAAGCACCACGATTATGGCAGCTGTTGCTAAAGGTGCTCCTGGGTTTGGGGATAGAGAATCATCTTTCTGAAGTGGTTTAAGATTGTAATTTCCTATCATGTAAACTGTCAGAGACAGGAGCTTTTGGTCACTCTTGGTCTGACTAACTGTGAATGGATAACCTGGATAAAATGTGTAATACCACAGTTGCAGTCCCTTGGGCAGCACAGCTTCCAGGGCAGCTTGGCGTGATAGATTTTAAGTAACTTTTTCTCTTTAGTCCGTCAGAAGTATTGTCCAGGCTGAGGCAAGGAACTCAGCAAATAACTTTTAGTCAGGTCCTGAGGAAGTGCAACAGACTGCAAAAAAAAATGCTAAACATTAATGACCAATCTGATGAGCTGGTTCGTTTCCTTGTCACTTTGCATACACTCTTAAAACTGTAAAGAAAAATGGAAAACATGCTTAAAATCAGGAAAAAAAGTCCCTTTTTTAGAAAATTGAGATTTTTATTTTTCTCTCAATTTCTTCTTCAGAAAATTAAAATCTAGGAGCTTTTTGCTTCTAAGGCAAGACATTGAAAATACAGATAAAACCACTCTCCCCCACATCCTTCCCAAAAAACTGCAATAACAAAAAAAATGGAATGAAAAATGTACAGGCAGCACTGAAGAGTGGAATAAGCAGTATTTCTGGTAACTTATAAAATAAACATGAAGAAGAGAATAAGTGTTTGGGATAGTGCTTAGGACCTTTGCTTAGGTCAGCTCTTCTGATTGCTAATAAAATACACCCGTCAAAAGCGACTGAATACATAAGTGAACCTTAGTAGGAAAGAAATTACAGGTTAACCTCATGGGGGTGGTCACCATGTGTGTTTTTCAGTGACACATCATGGGAAGGAAATATTTCAAAAAGCCAATGAGCGTGGAATACACCATCAACTGCAATTTTAATGGGGGCTACTATATTAGCTGAGTAATATAAATATGTCAACACAAATAATCAAGAGATGTCTTTCTTTGACTCGCTTCCTGACAATGTGGATTTTTTAATCGGAGTGGCAGTGTTTGGGTGCCCGGCTGCTGAAGGGCCTGGCCTTCCAGGCTCGTGAGAGAAAAGGGGGATGTCAGCGTGATGTATTCTCACCTTCTGATTGAGTCTTCTAAGGGGCAAAAAGTCAGGAGGTCACATCTCTTGTGCCTGCGCAGGCAGCCTTCTCATACGTTATGGTTCCTGCTTTTGCCCTGTTGTTGTTCAGTATTGTGACATTTCTCCTGTAAACACAGTCCCCGAGAAGTTAAAAATAGAGTCGCTTTCTGCTATTTGTCCTCCTTTTCATCCAAAAAGGTGAAATGAAGGAAATGTTGACTCTTAGACAAGAAGTGCTGTATTTCATGGTACGTAGTATTGATACTGGTCCTATACAGGCTCCTAGAGAAAAAGCTTAGTCACATGTTTTTAAAGGCACAGAGCCCTGACCATGGAAGAAAATTCTTTGAACAGTGTATCTAATGCTGTCAGAGGCCCTTTCATCCCTCATAAAAACTAGTTCTGTAATGGAAAAAAGATTTCAGAAAGCCACACACCTGTTTTGGGGACAAGAAAAAATTCCTGGTTTGTGCATTTGGTGCTTCAGAGCAGAACAAATGTACTCAGAATTGCGTTCATGTTCTGAGCTTGGCAGAAACTCAGGCAGTCGCTGGTTAAGAAACCAAAGAAGCTCATGGCTGGGTGAGATGAAAGAGGTTCAGAGTTGATAAATGAAAGCTGAGACGCTGGAACAGATTCCCTGCTGGTGTAGCTCAGTGCTGCTCTGTCGAAGCTGTTAAACACGTGCCCGTTGTTTTTATAAATGGAGGTCATGTGCACATGGTTATTTTGCTTGTTTAGTGGAGGTGGCTGGAGGTGCTACCATTTCCCAGCTGCCAGCTTCTGCCTCACTGCAGGAAGATGCTCCCCTCTTCCTCAGCAGACCCAGCGGGAGAGATGGTGTGAGCGTTCGGTTTTGTGCAACGTTGGCCACTTTAGCAAAAACTATGTTTGTCAGCAGCTTCAGCTAATTGGGCTGACTCTACACTGACACCGGTGAGGAGGTGGTGACATGATTTATTGTGCTGCGAGCTGGGTGGGAGGAAGGATGGAGAACTAGTGATGTATCAGTAGTGTATGGTCAAGAACAAGTAGGAGCATCGGGTATTACAGCAAGAGAAGATACTTTTCACGCCCTGAAAACTTGGTCTGTTGTCATGCTGGTGCAGAAACTACAACATTATTGGTGCTCAAATGAATGTGATTTCTCTGGGGAAAAAACTCACAAACCTCAAACCCCCTCTGCTTTCCTAAATTTCATATTAAGATTGACACTCAGCACGTCACAATTATTTTTGTTTCCAGCTTAAAAAGTTTCAAATCAGTTTCTGCCGATATCTGGAAGGCAGGGGATAGCCACAGGAATTTTCTGCATGCACATGCTCCTTCACAGTATGAGATTGTTTACAATATAGACAATATAAACAATATAGATTTTTTAAAGAGTTGTCGAGGTTTGAACCCAGCTGGCAACTAAGCACCACGCTGATGTTGGCTCACGCCTCTCTACCTCTGGGGAGGAGGAGAAAAACGTCAAAGTAAAGCCATGTGGGTTAAGAGGAGGTGAGTTTACTTGAACGACACAAAGCGAGACAAAACAGTAGTAATAACAGTCATAAAGCAAGTGATAGTCAAGGCACTGCCCACCACCGCCACTGTGCCAGACCACGCTGAGCTGAGCCGAGCCGCACTGCGCCCCAACACCCTTTGAATCTGCCCACCCTTCTCCAGCCAAGCCCCCTTATAGACACTGGGCGTGACGTCAGTATGGCGTTGAATATCCCATTGGCTGCTTCGGTGCGGCTAGCTTGGCAGTGGAAATTAACCCTATCCTAGCTGAAGGGGAGAAGTGATACGGTTATGTATTTCTCTTTCTTGTAGTCTCAAGTCCGGGTTAGATGATTTATCTTGAAGATAACGTAGTGAGCGCTTATTCCTCGCTTTGTGCTCCTGCTTCAACCTAGTGCAGCAGTCTGGGTTTGCGTCACAGAGTGTCTGCTGGGATGTGCTACTTCGAAAAGCAAATTCTTTTACTGAAAATTTCAAAGGATATTGAGATATTGCCATGCATTTTAAATTAAGTAAAAGCTTTTTAAGCACATCTTCTAATTTAGTTAACCGTACCTTTCTGTGTCTGTATTTAACAAAAAAAGTGACTTTGTCACTTATCATTTAAGTAACATTTTTTTGTTCAGTGAGGGATTTTGAAAGATGAGATAATATGGTGGAGCCCCACCCGTTAAAATGCATGGCATTCATTTATTTTTTATCTCACACCACAACCTGAAGTTTAGCTTTAGCTATATTGTTAAAAATTCCTACTTCTTACCAATTTTTTTTTGACTGGTTAGTCGATCAGACAGAGTTGCTAGTTCCCAAATTAAAAACAAGAGAATTATTGTCTGTGGAGATTCCTGTAACTACCAAAAATTCATCTCTCCTTGTTGTTCCTGCTTTTGCCATTACTACCCTCAAGCAGGTCCTTTTTCTACCGTGTGTGTTACCACGCAGTAGCTCAAGTGATTGGTAGTGGGAGACGGGGTGAAATTCGTTAGTAGATGGTCATTTTGAATCGGCTCAGAAGCTATGATGAACATTTGCTCACTTCTGGCAGGTCCTCTGTGGCCCGTCTGGAACAAATTAGTTTTCTTGGCACTGTTTTTCTCGCACTGTAAACTCTTTGGGGCAGCGAACAGTAGTTGGCACGAGCCCTAATCTCCAGCTGAGCTCCCGAAGTACTACAGCAGTATAAATAAGTAGTAATTAGTTCTAAGCAATCGCAGTCCCACATGGTAGCCTGAATCAGGGAAGGATTAGGATGGAGCTAGAAACTTAATTTTTCTTCTGTCTCAGTGGAACAGAGGAGTAATGTGGGCATTTTTTTTCTTTATTCTTCAGTCATTTTTTTCTGGGGTAGAACTCGTAGGGTAGCTGGATCGCGCGTTGCGTTCAGTGGGATGGTGTGTACTGTCAGCTGTGGCAGGAAGTGCCTAACTGGTGTACACATCTGAGTAAGTCATCCTCAGCTCCCTTCACAGGCAGTGGAGAACAAGTCATCAGGGTTGATGGTGTTTAGGGGATATTTTAGCTCACTCTGCATTTGATCAGATGAGTCCTTGTGTTGAACAGCTGGCTCAGATGCGGACATCCACTTTACAGACGTTTGGGTGGATTCAGTTCCAGACTGAGACATCTGAATGAGTAGGTGTTACCGTGAATGCTGGCCAGAGAAGCTCCCATTAGTCAACAGAGATGTAGTCTGCAGCTGGAAGAACTTGGCTTACACTAACATAGATACCAGGGGTGAGATTCAGTTGCCTAAAAGTAGGTGTCCACCATAATTTCAGTGCTGTTGGTATCCCACCTGGCCTCTGCCTATTGCCAGAAATCCTGCAAATCGTCCTGTAAATCTTGCCAGTCCTGTGCGGGTGTCTCGGTGCCTTAGGTCATCCCAAATGTCACGAGATGCCTATGTTCAGACAGTTGTATCCTGAATCTGTAGGCTGGCTAGGTAGACCAATCAATGTTTGCTCTGCTGGCTGCCTTGACAAGATGTCTTCTTACTGTAGTAGGAGCTTGGATACCTCATGTGCAGAGAGAGGCATAGATGTAGGTGGTTTAACCTCAAAATCAGTCCTGTGCCTGGAATACCAACTGGGCTGCATCTGGCCCTCTCCTGACCTGCTGCTGATGTTGTCTTCTGGGAACGTCTGTAGGCAACCCCACTAGAGAGGCAGCCTTACTTTCCAAAGTTAGTTGCTATCTTGGAAGAAACTTCTTGTGACTTCTGCAGAGCCACTTGCATCTCAGCCATGTAAAGGTTTCAAGCTACTTTTGCTTCCCTGTTTCTTCCCCAAACCACAAGTGTTGGATAGAGTTGTGGTTGTGCAGGTGGCCAGACAAATGTGGGTAGTTCCCAAACCACGAACACTGTCTGTTCTGTGCTTACTGCACACAGCGGGACGGCCTGCAGGCAGAACAGGACACATACCACTACTTGTCTCACTGGCTCTTCTTACTGATGACTGGTGCAGAGACTTGTGCTGTAAAGGCAGGAGGAACGAGCAACCATGTAGACAGAACTTCAAACAAGTGAAAAGACTGTTGATGCTGATGTGCCTGAAGCCACCATCCTGCTTGTCAAGGGCTCTGATCAGTGCTTCATGGCGCAGCTAGATTAGGAAATAGGGACTGGGGACTTGAAAGAGGTGCAGGTCCTGAGGAGTCTTCATTTGCTGTTTGCTTCCACCCATTGCTGGCATTAGTGTCTTTCTCTGGATGCAAGTCCACGTCAGTTCCATTGAGGCAGAAATAAGGCAGGCAGCCCCGGGAGGAGGGAAGGAAGCAAGAGGGTAGACTGCTTGATGTTGTTCTGCGTGTCCAGACGCAATGCCACAGGGCAAGAACTCGTACCCAGTGGGGAGGGGAGATGCCAAGGACAGGGGTCAGGAGAACAGCTGTGGCTGCTCTGATCATTCATGTGGATGATACGATGCTGATACAAGTTTGCTGTAGGTCAGCAAAAGTGCTCAACACCAAAGCCAAAGGGAGCCTGGGCTCTGCCGGCTCTGATGATGTTGCTGCTTGTGACCAGCCAGGCCCCTGTGCAGGAGCAGTACTATAGGGGAGGTTCATCAAAGAAGCCTGATGCCCCAGGGAACTATACAGGGTGCATATCTGCTGGCTAAAGGACCCAGCAATGAAGGTCTGAAAAAACCCAGAAAAGGAGAAAATGGAAACAAACTGCCCATTCCCCACGCATCTGAAAGCTACAGAGAACCTTCTGCGCTGGAGGTGGTGGCAGGCAATTTTCAGCTCTCTGGAATATTTTTTGAGGTGCCCCACACCCCTGGAGACTTCTTCTATTGGTTTGTCTCCCTCCCTGCCCCTCCTCTCCCCCCATGGTCTAGTCATCATCCTTGTTTTGGTCTTCTTATGCAATGGCAAGATGACCTTCAGCAGAAGGTGTTCATATACACTTTTCCAGTTAATACTCTGTTGTCAATGTCCCAGTTTACCATATGACCAGATATTTTTATAGCAGGAAAGAATCTCGATAGCCTGTCTTAGAGACTTAGCCTCATCCCTTCCCTGTCCCAGGTGGTAATGTCCCATCAGTTCCTAGTGATGTCCCATACAAAGGTTTTCTGTCCCTGAATCCAGTCAATTCCAGCACATCTGGACAGCTCAGTGCTTCTGGATCCAACTCCAGAGTTTCCATTGTGGTTGGCCTTGAGTCTTGGCTTGGCTGGCCAGTCATATGTCATGTTGTCACTTGAAATTAAAGCTGAACTCTGTAACATGATGGACACTGTGGTGTTTGGAGATGACCAAAGAAAAGCCCATAACCGATGAGTATTCAAGTAAAAAAGAAAATACATAGTACAGGCCTGCCCGTGAAAGTAGGGATGACCTCATGAGTGTATGCTGAGTTGATGGTTTGGGAGTCCAGAGGGCTGAACGGAACTGGTAGGATCATCTTGGCTGAGACAAGATTGGTACTGAGGAGCGTCACGTGCCCTTTACTGGGTCTTTTCTGCTGGGATGAGGTGGCTGTTTCACATTTTTGTTTCAATAAATTCCATCCAGTAGAATGGCTTTGTGCTGACTCTGTGTTTTGCATCTACAGCAACTTTAACCCAATTCTCGGCACCCTGAAACTGGATTTAACATCTTAGGAAGCAGATATTAATTCAAACATTATCACGTGCTGAACAGCCATGGGATTGTTAAAGTCAGAAATACTTAAGTGTCTTGCTGAAATGCTGGACTGAGATCTATTATCGTTGTAAAGATATGGATCGTGAATGCCTTTTGTGAACGAGAGGAGAAATATAAATGTAGAAAAAGTGAGAACTCTACATTTAGTTTGGACAAGTTAAATCATGGTGGCTACTTTTCATCGGATGTTTCCTACTATGCTTAATTATTTCAATGATAGTGAATATTAAAGATTCCTGGTTAGAATTTGCAGTCAGATTGTGTCTGAATAGTAAGTGGGGATGAATTTTGTTACTGCTAAGTTGTTAAATGGTGTTTAACCATGTGTTTAACGTGAGTTCAGAGCCCTGATTTAGACCTTTAATATAGATGTTGATAAATGCAGTCTAAGGAAAGACTTTGTGTGACCTGTGCCTTAAACCAGCTCTGTTCTGGGATCAGTGACTCCTGGAGATCTGTATCCTTGAGCTCCAAAGGAGAGAGTAATACAAGATTTACTTTTCAATGCTCCGGTTTTACTGTCACTAGAATAGGGCCAAGATTTTTACTCCTTTTTGTGTGAAGGCAGTGTTGAGATGTGAACCTAGAGTAGCGCGAGATCATCTGAAGGAGCTACTAAATTGCAAAGTGCCATTATTTTGTTTGGTTGCTGGTCTAATTTTACTGATTTTCATGTTCTCTTTTCCAGGTGAAGCCAACCAAGGACTCCGTATACTTTGGAGCACTTCTCTTTCTCTACACAGGAGATTTCTACCTGAATATCAAATTCCATGAAGACAACTGCAGCAGGGAGCTGCCTCTCTCCTGGTTCTGCCTTCCTAGTGTTCATATCCGTGCTATGGAGCCTGTGGTCCAAACTAAGCTGTAAATGCAGCGCGTGCCGTTTGATTAACCACAGTGCACAGAAATGCTTGTCACATCCTCTGACTGACCCCAGCTTGTTTCTGTCCAACCCCAGGCCACAGTCCCTACTTTAGAGGAACAGCTGAACACTTTCTGAATTGGCTGAGAGTCATTTGGGCAGCTGCTTTAGCTAATTTCAGAGAGAGAGAGGGAGAGAAAGAAAGATTATAACCATGCTAGAGTTTTCCTCTGTTTTCAGAAAGCCTTTGAAATGGCTAATACATGCATTATACTTTCAAATACTCTATTGATGTCAGTGGGTTTGAAAGGTTATTGAGGGCCGGATTTAACCGTGTGTTTGAAGCTCTCGATTCCAACTTGAATAATCCTGTTGTAGCGTTTTTCAGCAAGAGTTGTATATCTGTATGAAATTCCTCCTGGCTTGCACTAGACCATGGCATGTGCCCTTGAGGTGTAGTTCTCTCAGACTTATTCCCAGGCTGCTTCTTGTTCACTTTTTTTGCTGAGCATTTGGCGTCTCTGGTAGTAAATAGCAGCAGTGATGCTTTTTCCTGTGTTACTGAAAGTAAGAATAGCAAATGTGCCTCCAGTTATTCTCTTCCTCCCCTGAGCCCAGTGCCACTTGCTCATGGTAAAGTCACTGCTGTTAATTTGGTAGATCTATGAACAAGAAATGAAAGATGCTGATGAAGAGCTAAAGAGTTTTGTCCTTGAGAAAGGAAATAAGCCAACTTTTGGGTTGCCTAGGGCTTGCCTGTGAATTTGGGCTCTCACAGCTCTGTTTTGTACGATCGCAATCTCTTGAAACATTTGCAGACACTTAAAGAACCACCAGAATTTATCAGCTGGTCATTAATATCACTTTGCATGAGTTTTCGCAAACTCTTCTGATCAAATATTTAACGCTAGACTGCGCTTGGTTATGTGGGTGTTTTTTTCCTTCTTTTTTGAGAATGATTGAGTTCAATTATTAGGCAATTAAGGCCATGGAATTCCTAACCGTAAAAGTAGTTGATTAATGTACTGAAAATTTAGCCTGTTGTCTTTCAGAGTAATGTTTTTGTATAACAACACCCTCATTTACCCCATGTAAAGCAGGGAGATGTCTTAGCTGTATGATTAAACATATGTTTCAAACCTGTTTCGATCTTTTCTTCAGTTTACAGCCAGCAGCTTTTAAATTTGGTGGTAGTATCCTTTCAAGGGTGGATGCACCAAGATGTGGCAGGGGCACTCCAGTTAGCTCTGTACATCCTGAATCTACCTGCGCAGCCTCTTTGCAGGTTTTCTGTTTGTTTAGGCTTCATCCAATGTGGGCACACCACTTCACAGCTGACCAGGTCCATCCTGCTCGTGCTGTGGACCACTAGCCCAGATTGCTCCTTCTGGCTCTCTGCACCCGTTGTACTTTTAGATGGTACTGGTGGTTTGGGTAAGGAATGACAGTGCTGAAAACTCAGTTCATTGCATGTATGCAAGTGACGGTAATGTCTTCATCCTAAATGTATTTCTGATTTGAGGCAACTATAGCTATAGCATGGTAGCTGTATTTCCAGCGTATGCAAGGTATTAGCTCTAAAAAACTGTGTTGTGGTGATGTTATCAAGTGTTTGCTCTTGAGCTGTGGCTCTGTGTACAGCTTTGAATGCCAGATTGAGTGTTCAGTCTTCAACTGGTGCAAATCCGAGTGTGACTGGAGATTCAATTGCAATGACTCACTTGCTCTGTCAGCTGCCAGCATGCAATGTCCAGTAAGAAAAAGTCCTTAGACTTGCACGGTGGTTCTAGGCTAGAGACAGCCACGGAAGGAGGGTCCAAGCAGCTGAGTTGGGCATGTTTTTCACGTTAGTGTAGCTCAGTTGACCAGTTTGTGCCATGAGGCTGAATTCTGGGTCGCTACCTAGGCAGAAAAGTAAGATCCCGGGAGAGCAGGAATTAAACCAGTTAATCTTCTCCGCAAAAGTTTGCTTTTGACATGTGTCTCTATACTATGTTACACAACACTGCTGCAGCGAAATCCAAATTGGGTTTTATTCAGTATTCCCAGCAGGTGATCTGCAGATGCGAGGAATACAGCAAAGGCTTTGTAAGGAACACATTGCATTTGAAACAAAAATATTGTGAAGCAGATGCTGTTGCAGTCGGGATGCTTCACCTTACCCAGCTAAGGGATCATTTCCTAGTTTATTTTTGAGAGTCTTCTCTGCGAACAGAGGGGGTACTGTTCTGTGAAGCCTCTACTGGGATGCAGCACTCTGCACCATTTACTCGTCAGGGATCCTGATCCTCAGCCTGCTGAAGCTGTTGGAATGGGAACTGGTTTTACTGTAACAAAAGTAAGCTGCACATTTCCAATATGACATTGTAAATCTGCCATATGTGCTCATAAATAGAAGTTTTTACGTGTGAGCTGACCCTTAAGGCTCTGTCTGTTCATTACATAGTAGACCACTCTGTCCCTTGTCAACTTTGATGCTTAGTTGCTTCTGGCATTTATGATATCTCTCCCAATTTTCTCACACTTCTGCTTGTCTTGGTGAGAGACATGAAACACAAGAAGTTCTTCCTGCTGGGGATCATCTGTGACTTGTCCAGAAGGAGAATAATTAAGTGTCAGCATAGTTTGGAGAAGGGTGAGGGGGATGTTCGTGAAATGAGAATACTGCATCACTTCTGGCTTTCTTTTTAATGGAAGTAGTCACTGGGATTGCTGTCAGGATTGGCCCTTGCAGTGCTCAAAAAAAGGATGATACTGTTCTGATCTGCTCTCCTTTTCTGGAACTGAAAACTTGCTTTTATGTCTTTGAGCCACCCAGCTATTATTTTGAACATAATGAGCCAAACTGCACATTGTTACACAGATGTAAATTTGATATGATCCCACTTGGTTGAATTAAATCATTCCTAATTTAAATCACCATTGCTGAGAGCAGGCATCGGTCCAATATATGTATGCATTGGAGAAGCGTAAGTTGTGTGAATTTAACTGCCTGAATAAATACTTTCCTTGTGTTATTTGCATCTCTGCCTGTCTCTTCTGTCTATAATTCTTGTGTTTTTATTGATGGTAATAACAGCATATCTCTTGATGCTGCATTCTGTCTCTGAAAGAAGGTATTTGACCCTGGAACTGAAATTCCAGCTTCAGTCAAACTTTCTCTTGCTAGATGAACTCAGAGGTGATGAAAGATGTGTCCTCCACAGTGTGGCTCCTGTGTCAGCACCCATTAACTGTCAGCTAAGGGGAGAGAGGTGCATGCTCATGAGAGGTTACGTGGGCCTCAATATGCTGATATTGACAGGGAGGGTGGTGAGACATTGGAACGGGTTGCCCAGGAGGTGGTAGATGCCCCGTTCCTGGAAGTGCCCAGGCAGGACAGGGCTCTGAGCAACCTGATCTAGTTGAAGATGTCCCTGCTCATTGCAGGGGAGTTGGACTAGATGGCATTTAAAGGTCTCTTCCAACCCAAAGCATCCTATGATTCTACGATCCATTCCATCCTTGACACAAACCGTTCAAATGCTGGGAGGAGGATGACTTACGGAGGTGGTATGTCTGGGAAGACTGATTAGCGCACTTTTGTTTGCACCGCTTGATGTCCAAGACTGTTTGAGCTCCTCCCGTCAAACAGTCCTGAGCGTCATGTGATGGGGTTTCAAATCTAGAAGCTCTTAACCTTTTCTTAGTGAAAGCCAGCTGCACTCTCCCTTCCTTGGATCCCCTGGCTCCCTTCCTTGGATCCTCTGGCTCTCTCCCTGGGAGTGGACACTTTGTCTCTCACTGAAGTGGGATGTGCATCCATCCTACTTGCACCGTGCACACTAGAACTGTGCTATCGGCCAGCTCCTGGGATGTTTAGCGCATCTTCTAGAGCTCTGGGCTTGCAGGTCAGCTCTTTGGGTGCAGGTGGGATATGAGGGCTTTCCTGCGAACCTACGCTTTGCAGAGGTTTGTAAACACTACTGCTGGTTTTTTAGTATTGAAAACACGTAGACCTGGACAATTTTTTTCATGTTCAGTGTTCAGTGTTACATGTTTACCTCCTCAGGCGAGATCATTACGGGGCTTAGGTCAGGGTCCAGCATCTTTCTAGTTTTCGTTTTCTCCCTCTTTCTCACCTCATCCTTCCCACCAACTCTTCCACTCATTGCTTTTCTGCTTTACTTCAGGTGGTCCTGACAGAAAAGATCAACATGTCCCTTTCTTTTCCTCCCGCCTTCCTCTGCATCTCCACCAGAGCCCTCCTAATGCTTTGGTCGTGTGCTAGGGAAAAAAAAAATGCTTCAAACCCTATTTATTTCAGTTGTGAAATTGGATTTTGTCTTTTATATCTTAAAAGCATCTTGAGATATTTCAGATGAATGGGATCTTGTCTATTTTATTACCATCTGGTGGTGCTTGCTGGGGTGATACTTAGGCTACTAAATTCATGATGCATCAGTTCCATAACACTAATGGGACCTGTGCTGCATGTAGGTGACACACCATTTAACAAGTATCGATTACTTATTTTCTCTTGTGTTCCTGATTCAGCAAGATATCTAAGTGTGTGCCTAATGTTAAGCACATTAGTAGACCTAGTGAATGAAGTTAATTTCGTCATACATCTGCCTGGGAACTTGCTAAACCTGTGTCCAGATGTACAATCTGCGTCTGGACCTGCACGCTTGAGATTGAGGCCCCTGTCCCAGTACACTGCGTTGGTCATCTCTTTCTTGGATTACCGCTGGGTTCCAGAAGACTGGTACAAGAGAAGACATCTCATCAGAATCGGACATTGCCGGTTTAGATACATGAGGGATACGTATATAAAATGAGCTTGGGAGGGCAGAAGATCCTTCCAGGCTGGTATGTCCTCAGTGTCTGTCTATGGCGCTCCCCCTGAAATGAACCTTGATGGCATAAATCCTATGCACAGGCATGGGAAATCACATTATATCCAAAGGCTGTGCCCAGTAGCTGTGTACTAGGCAAGACAGTGCTCAACCACCTCCTGATTGTGGTTGCTCTTCCAAGTGTTCCTCTTCCAAGGGCTGGTACCAGCACAAGCTGCGCCAATGACTTCTCAGCCTCTGCATCCACAGCAAAACTCCCCAGGAACTCCTCGGAAATTACTTGGCATAAGGGAAGGCATATGTTAACAACGAGGAAACAGCACCACTTCTGTGACGAGGGAGTGCTGGATCCTCTGAAGAGATTAATCTGTTACAGCCCGATGTGCTCTGGTATCATGACTGAAGCAGGGCAATTTCATCCCCTTTTCAGCATGTGTTCAGTTTGAACACAGCTACACAGGCATTGCCAGGAAGGAGTCAGGCCAACTATCGAAACAGTTTAACAACGAGCATCTCGTTAACGGCTATGAGGATGTCATCGCGGATCGGTGTCAGAAACAGGGCCCTTCGCTGTCCAAAGTCTGCCCATGTTCTCACAGAACGGTCCATGTTGATGGCTGAGGTGATGCTGTGGTCCAGTTTAGGCATCTCCCTACCACCTCCTTTCCCGACAGCTCGGATCCAGAGCACAGGCACCGTTCCCTCCCCAGCCCTTTGCCTGATTCACCTCTTCACGTGGCTGCACCAGGCTGAACCTGTGCAATGGGCTGGGTTTGAAAAGGGGAAAGAAAAGGCAAAAGAAAAGGCGAAAGAAAAGGCGGGGGTGTGAACTCCTTTGGGGTGTGCACACGCGTGTGAGGGGATTGCTGATGTGCAGCTCGACCTTCCACAAGCTGTCAAAGCCTGCGAGGTTGCAGCATCCCTCACAGACACATTGGCGGCGATCTTTGGAGCAGCACAGGGGTAAATAAGCAGTGGGGAGAAGGGAGGGTAGAAACGCAGAGAGAAGTGGCGCAGAGCTACAGCCAGAGACACCTCCGCAGCGTGCCCGAAGTTAACGGAGATGAACCAAGGCCAAACGGCTTATGTAACTGCCACGGCATTAAAAATAGGTTGTGCCATATATTCAGATTTCATTTATAAATTGTTTATAAAGCTTTCATAAATGTTAGATGGGGTAAGCACGTTAGGCACGCAAATACGTTGTGTTCAGACGTTATCGATGGCTGTATACACAGCAGCTGCTGGTGTTATAGATCGTTAAGTCACAATTATAGAGACCATCAGTTCAATAGCAATATACCATAAATGATTCATCCATCACTTAAACGTGTATTAAGCATTTATGTAGGCTTTATAAATGGAAACTTAATATGAAGTACGACCTTAAGAAGTGTGAAACAGGGAACTTTTCACCTTTCCTCTTTTTTCTATTTTTTAAAAAAAGACCTTAGAACTCCTCTCAAATCACCAGTTAAATAATGATTGTGTGTTTTCTCACCTCTGGCTTGCGAGAGGCCACAGGATCCTGAGAATTAAAAAGGGTTCATGGAATGAGTGCAGCATTTGGACGTGCCCTCCTCTGCCTGCAGTTACGTTCTGTGTCAGTTGAGGGTATGGGCTCCAAGGATGCAGAAGGATGTCACCCCAGAAGGATGTCACCTTGCCAGCCAGGATATCTGCAGATCCCTGGAGGAAACGCAAGAGCAAAGTGCAAAGAGCATGAAAGTAAGTAAAAAGCAGATCAGAGAAGCTGTGAAACGAGGCTTGAACACAATAATTTCATTCATTAAAATAAACCCTACATACAGCCACCTCAGGGCATATGTTTACATGGAAGGTGCCACTAGAGAAGATGCCACCCTTGCAGAGCCCCAGCACAAGGCAGACCAGGTATGAGCCTTCTCTTTCCC